>NW_026706773.1:0-66041 GCF_029867415.1 Vicia villosa | reverse complement strand
GAAGTGGGTTCAAAATAAGGGTTTAGGTTCTGGAAAAATAGGTGTCTATTGGGACGATGAAAAGAAGGTACGCATTCATAAACGTGACTTCATTCCATCCACTGCTCATTCAACCTCTATTGATGCCCATCTGAACCATTTGAACCATCCCTTAAATCTTAAATCATCACAAACTATATGATATTTGATCAGATTTTATCCATGCAAGCCTATATGCCTACAAGGTTTGTTTCCACTGACAACCAGTTGGAAGGTCTCTCATATAGACTGAAGTTGCTTGAGTTTGGTGAAGATGATGAATAATAGTCTGTTTATGTTGATTCTTTAAGTTTCTTTTGCATTTATTTTAAGATAGTAAGTATTTTAATTTGTATGTGTTAAGTACTTTGTTTCATTGTATGTTTTTACTTGTTAGTTTTGGTTTATTTTATGGTAATGCATGATTTAATTTATCATTTGTATAAGTGTGCTTGACTGTTAACATCTGCAGGTATTTGTCCCTTTGTGTATAGCCATTTTTTCTTCTTTTTGATAATGTCAAAAGGGGTGAAAGGTGGTTATGTATTGTGATTTATGGTCAATATGAAAATACAGGTTCACAAGATTGAAAGATTTGTAATAGATATCAACTAGGGGGGGGTCATACAACTAAGGTGGACAATTTCAAACCTTGGACAAAACACATGTTCAAAAAGTATTTGTTATCATAAAAAGGGAGGGATTATAAAGAAGATCTTCTCAATATAGCTTGGTTTTGAAGAAGACAAATAGATATCAAAGAAGAAAAAGAGGTTTGATGACAAATGGATATTAAAGAGGACATTGTTAACAAGATTATCAGTGGAAATCAAGATTTTTTTTGAAATGATTAGCAAGTTTTAAGGTACTTGTTACAAATCTCTCTATATTACCTTAAAGTGATCAGAAAAATTTCTCATACTTCATTTACAAGCTTCTGAAATCAAAACGCATGAAAACCATTGAAGCCTAAATGAAAAATTGATGACTTTCTGAACAAATAGCAGTGGTAAACGATTATCCCTATCCTAGTAATCAGTTGCCAATTTTCAAATTTTAAATTTTTAGAAGTTGGGCCTGTGGTAATCGATTACCATCCTATGGTAATTGATTACCACGTGAAATGAGGTAATTTTTCATCAACCAAGGCCATTGTTTTGAATGACAAGGCTTCATAGAACCGTTTCAAACTTATGCATCCACTCATAGAGGCATCTAAAGGTGTACATAAGGCTTCATACACCAGAAAACAAATTAACCTCTTTTAAATTTCAATTTTCACATTATTCAATTTTTCTTTCAAAAGTGTTTATACTTCAATTTGTTTTGAAACTTTGCATCTTTCACATATCTTAAAAGTTTCATTAAAATTTTTGAGCACTAAGGTACATATAGTTTAAACTGTAATTCAAGAAAGAGAAGTCTAATATTACAAGAGTTAATTTGGAAATAGAAGCCAACAATAAAACTTATTCAAATTCATTAACAAAGTTGTGTATGTTACTTAATCATCAAGGTTGTAGTGATAAGTGGTTGTAAAAGAGAAAGTAGGTTTCTTTCACAGTGTCTATGTGTTAGAAAGTTGTAAAATGTCTTGGTGAAAATTTGTACAAGCATCTAAATATAATGGAAAAATCCTCTAAGAGAATAGAGGGACTAGACGGAGCCTTAAGTTGACAAGGGAAACTAGTATAAATCATTGTGTCATTTATTTTTTGCACTTTAAAATTCTATATATTCTTAATAAGATCCTTAAGCATTATCACTTCCAAAAATATTAAGAAGTTAAAAAACTTATAAAAAATGACAAAAGTTCAGCAAATCTAACTCACTCCTGTTACGTTGCATCTCATAGTTACATTTTTACACATTTTTAATAATTTGTTGGGGTTTGAAACTTCTCCAAACTTAACCTCCCTAGTTTAAAAGTAAGATATTGGCGGTTCGTCACAATCCTCACAAATAAATTGTTGGAATTGCATCTGCGAAGATTTTTAAAACTCTAGAAATAAGTTTGCACGAGTCGAAAATTGGTTGTTAAAATATCGTAAGCATACATTTTTACATTTTAAGACATTGAGTTAGTTCTTAAATTGGTAAACATACATTTTACATAATAATATAAATTAAAATATTTAAATGTATATTGTGCGGATATTAAGATATATGAGGGTGGATAGTAGGGATGGGAATAGACTATCCCAACTAACAGGTGCCTATGGCCTAGTCTAGACAGGCCTAAGTCAAACCAAATTTATTTAAATAGAAAAGACCTAAGATTTTTTACAGGCCTATTTAGCTAAAAAGCTAGGCCTCATGGCATAAAAAAACATTTAAAACCTATCATGTCCACATATTTAAGTAAACATGAATAGTTTTTTATTATTAATAGTATTTCGTAATTTCAATTAAAATACAAAAGTAAAACTTTGTTACCTTAAAAAAAAACTTATGAAAATAGGTAAAACTCCTTATGAACAATCCATACGTTGTTTTCATAAATTTTCCTAAACAAATAATCTCACAAAACTTATGCTATTAGGTAAGCTCAAATAAGTTAATGTAAACAAACTTTTGTATCATTTATATTTTAGTTTTTTAGTCTTTGTAAATATTATATCAATTGCTTATTTACATATGTTCAAAAGAAATAGTTTTTTTTAAGTAGACTAACAAGTCAATCAGGCGTTTAAAAAAGTGAGGCTCGGGTATAAAAATAAGTCTATGATAGGCTATAGGTCAAACATAGGCTTTGATATTTTCAGCGAACTAGATAGAGATGACAATTTGGCTCATCCCTAGTGGGTACCTATAAAATAATATTTGCCACTGGTAGGGTGAAACCCCGCAAAACGGGTACAATGTGATTGGGTAACCATCCATTAAAATAAGCGGGAATGAGCGTGGATGGATACAAGCACCTTAATATCCACCTATTCTCATACCCGCACAATATATATTTATATGTTTTAATTTATAGTATTATATTAAAATGTATGTCTATCAATTTAAAAATTACATCAATGTTAAGCTATTATGTATTTTAATATAAGTGTTAGTTTATTTTATAATTCAACAATACAATAGTCGAAAAGTGTTCTAATGTTGTTAAAAATTTAAAATGATATGCTATTTTATAATTGATTAAATTATTTTATTAGAAATGCAGATAATGGGTGCTAGTATGAGTATTTCCATACCTATAGGTTAAGGGTACAAGTCCTAACGTTGGTGCCCAAACGAGTATGAAGATTTTTTAAAAGCGTGAATATGGGGATATGTACTATAATACCATGCCCAAATCCTCCCCATCGTCATCCCTAGAGCCAAAATTATGCTTGGCAAAGTCTAATTCGCCCCAACATATTCTCTATTTTAGTAGGTAGTGAGATATCCATACACACAGTTATATCTATTTATTTTAGTGGCTAATTCTCCGTAGTCATACACACATGTCCATTTTGCAAGTGTTTTTCACTATCAATTATGAATATTTTTATGAGTACTGATTAGATACGAATTACATATTTGTTCATGACATGACAGTGTACAATTATTTTATACATGTATCCGATCAAATTATATGAAGTGTCATTTTTATATTATTAATACTTGAAATATCTAGAAGATGTGATTTTTTTATACACATATAAAAAATATTTTATATCATCAGCATATAATTATTATTTTTTTATTATATTTATTTATTTAGTAAAATATATTATACGTTTTATGTTTTACTATTCATTTATGATATCTATAATATTTATAACAAATATTAATAATTTTTTGTAAAAAGTTAATAAACACAAATATTAATACATGTGTCTGATTTTGGGGATACTAGTATTTACAATTTTTTTTAATTCAAAATATTTTTTTTGAAGAATTAAATATACAATAGAGCTAGAGAAAAAATGTGAATTTTTTATGTAGATTGTTATTTAGCGATAGTGATATATAGATATTTTTTATGTGATTGCAAAATATTAAATTAATAAAAATATTTATATTGCAGAATTTTGTCATTGCAATAATATTATTTCTGAATATTTTAATAAAAAATATTATTTTTGAGTTTGTAACAAAGTAAACGTGAGTTTTTTTTAAAGGCAAATAAATATATAAAATAAAATAAAAGTCAAGTTATAATTACAACTCAAAACACAAGAAATGCCCAAAAAAAAAAAAACAAGATACATAAGAAAAACATAAAATCACAACGAAAACAAAACTTCTTTATATTTTATTCTAAAAGAAATACAATCTAATACCAATATAAACATTGGTTTTTCCATATAATAGATATTGTAATTATTTTAATATAAAACCATATCATTTTATATGTTGAAATTGTTTTATTTATTATTCTCGTCTAAACATAACTATTCATGAAAACATTGACACGAACCATCAACACAGAATGGGACCATGTTGGTTGGGCAAGGAAAATGTTTCATTAAACAATCGGTATCAATGGAACATGCTTGATTTGTATTCTCATTCACTCCTCTTGCTTGTGATTCTGTAGCCATATCTACATACACAAATAATTCATGAAAACAAGAACATTATTGTATGTGAAAGATAAAATATAATTTATCAAATATCTATCAAGTCACTAATTAGTTTTATACCTGATGCAATGATAAAAAAAGCCAACAAAAATGCCACTGTTATAGAATATTTTCTTGCCACCTCCATCGTTTTATTGTAATGTTTTCTTTTAGGGGTTTTGGTTTTTAAGTTACCATGTTGTTTAAGAGTGTGCTTATATAGGCCATAGGCTCACCTTAAACAATAACTTTTTTATTTATGCAATAATGTCCAGCATGTTAAGTAATATTATTTTATTACTTTATAAATAAAATAAAGTAAAAATGAGAGATATATTTATTTCAAGAATGACTCTTTTGTTTATTTATTTTAATTTAATCTAGGTTAAATATGTTCTGATATCTATAAATTATTAAATTCTACTTTTACTTCTTATAAAAAAATGTCATCTTTGATCCTACAAATTTATTATGCACATAGTTTTAATCTCTGATGTTATACTAATATGTATTTTTGAATGATTATTTTGCAAATATGTTTAAAACACTCTAAAATATTTCTTGAAAAATAATTAAAATTTTGATTTCTAAATCGAGATTTTCATCACTTTTAACATTATCTTTTGATATTTAAAAATTTATATTTAATTCTTTTCATTTTAAAAAATTATAAAATTCTAACCATATATGATAAAAATTATTCAAAAATTTAAAAGTTAAAGAGTAATTAAACAACTTTTAAAATTTTATAAAATAAAAAGGACTAAATCTGCCTACATAAAAATTTTGTAAAGCTTAAAATATGTCATTTTTAATAGAGATTAAAAATAAAATTTAATATATTTATAAAGATAAAAAATATATTTAACCATTTAATCATACATTCTAGATTAAATATTTATTTAAAATTATTATTATTTTTTATTATTTTATTTTGTTAAATTCTATTCCTAAAATAGACGGTAGAAAATATATCAATTATTTTTATTATATGTATTATATATCAATTATTTTTATTATATTATTTTTTATTATTTTATTTGGTTAGATTCTATTCCTAGACGGTAAAAATTGTTTTCTCTAAATTATTTTAATCATATGTAATATAATTTTAATTTAAATTATAATAAATTTCAATTCTTAACTTAAAAAATCACTCATTCAACCTCTTTAACGATAGGTTTTAGGTTATAAAAATAAAAAGAAAATTTCTAAGTATAAAGTAATGGACGAAATTATTTTTAGAAATCTAAAATAAAAAAGAGAAAAAGGATATGCATCGACAGTGTAAAAGATTTTTATATTGTCAACTAATTACAACTATGTATCAATTAAAAGTTTAAAACACAATTTATAATATAAAAAAATTTGTTATTCTGAAAAATCACAAAAATGCTATTTTGCTATCTTAGTCTAAATTAATAATTTGGGGGTAAAATATATCTTTTGTTGATTTTTTCAAACTCACTTTTCACTTTTCAAATCACTTTTCACTTTCCAACTCACTTTTTCACTTTTCACTTTTCACTTTTCACTTTTTCACTTTTTATTATTTGATTATGAATAAATTCGTGCATAAACACAGATTCGGTTCGGTTACGTGCATTTGGATACAACAATTATTTTAAATGAAATGTTAACAAAGAAAAACAAATATTTAGATAAATGATTGATTATTTCGTATATAAAAATATTTAGACAAATAATCATTTTTTTATCGTATTCCATTTTTGGATAAAAAAATTTGATCATAAATATCATTTCTCATATATAAAAATGTTTAGATCAATAACAAGTTTTTATTCGTATACAAACTTCATTTTTGTTTAGGTATCTTTTACAAAAATATTTGGATCAATAGTAAATTTCGTATATTAAAATATAAAGATCAATAATAGATTTTTTCCCATATACCATTTTTGAATAAAAAATATTTGGGTCATAAATACCATTTTACGTAAATAATATATTTGTTTTCCATATACAAATATTATTTTTGTTTAGGTATCATTTACAAAATTATTTGAATCAATATTAAATTTTCGTATATAAAAATATTTCTATTATTGACCTAAATATTTTTATTATTGACCTAAATATTTTTATAAAATATGAGAGTTGTATTATTTTAATAATAAAATTAAGATTTTTAGTGTACAATGATCAAATAACCACAATTTTAAAGTGGTGACAAAAAATCAAATAAAGATATTTTTTATTTTTCCACAATCATTAATTTTCTTATATTATAGATTCTAATAAATTATTAATCAAATTATTTCAATAAATTATTTTTTAACAAAAAGATTATTATGATCATTTTAAATAATTATTAATTTATATTTAAAATAATATTTAATTTTTAAAAATAAACTTTAGTAATTCAATATTTTTAAAGAAGAAATATAATTTAAAATGATTTTTATTTTAAGATACAATATTTTTTAAGAAAATAATAATAATTTTAGTTATAAAAAAAATTATCTCAATTAAAATAAATTTAAAAATATAGTTGAAAATGTGTGTTATTGGATAAAATACAAAAATGTGTGTTACTTATCATTAACTTTTATTTATATGATTCAAAATATTATTAATTAATATATGTTATTATGAAGTTTATACAATTAAAATAATATTTTTACAATTAAATATAAAAAAATTATTTGTTATTGATGTTATTTCACAAATATATGTTATTAATATAAATATGAGAAATATATATATATATATATATATATATATATATATATATATATATATATATATATATATATATATATATATATATATATATATATATATATATATATATATATATATATATATATATATATATATATATATATATATATATATATATATATATATATATATATAGACACACACACACACGAGTGAAAAAAGTGTATTACTTTAATTGTAACATACTACTACTATTATTTATAGTAAAATTCTATTAGTATCAAATTCTATTGATTCAGATATTTTTGTAAATGATACCTAACCAATAATAATATTTGTATACGGGAAAAAAATTATTATTAATCTAAATTTTTTTATATAAAAAAAATAGTATTTATGATCCGAAAAAAATTTATTCAAAAAAGATATATGGAAAAAACTATTATTGATCTACATATTTTTATGTAAACGATACGTAAAAATAAATAATATTTGTATATGGGAAAAATATATTAATTCTATATGAAAAATGATATTTATGATCCCAAAAAAAAATATTCAAAAAAGGTAGTATACCAAAAAAAAATTATTAATGATCTAAATATTTTTATATACGAAGATTTACAATTGATTCAGATATTTTTGTAAACTATACCTAAACATAAATAATATTTGCATATGAGAAAAATTTATTAATGATCTAAATATTTTTATATATGAAAAAAGGTGTTTGTGATTCAAAAAATTTTGATTTAAAAATTGTACACGGGGAAAAGTCTATTATTTATTTAAATATTTTTATATACGAAAATTTACTATTAGATATTTTTCCAATTGATACATAATTATAAATAATACTTGTATACGGAAAAAAATTTATTATTTATCTAAATATTTTATATACAAAAATGATAATTATGATCTAAAAATTTTGATTCAAATTTTGATTTAAATTTAAAATTAATATATTATATAAATAAATGCACGTACCAAATCATAACACGTGCGTATGCACGAGTTTGTTACTAGTTTTAATTTAAAAAAAATAATATGACATCATAGATTATGAAATACATGTTAAAGCTTAGATCGGAGGTAAACAATGTTCAAAATTGGCATATGATCATGAATCAACAGTAGTATAATACAGGAAAGCTGTATAGGTTGATTAGGGAATTGGGGCATGATATGCCTTGAAAAAAAATATGTGTGGGAATGTCGCAAGGCCTGGATCAATTCAGGTGTTGTGGATGGCTTGCCATGTGAGGCTATCGATGAAAGCGAGGTTGCATAGGCTGGGAATGTTAGCTAACACTAAGTGTGTCTTTTGCAGGAATGTGGAAACTCAAGATCACCTATTGTTTAGGTGTGCTGAGATGAAACAAATCTGAGAAAGTAATGGATAAATGCAATACAACATAAGTTGAGAGTCATCATAAACGTATATAAGTGATGTTTAAAATATTTATCCATAAATATATATATGAATACCACAAAATCATCCATGTAAAAGTATAAAGTAACTTAATATCATCACCAATACTTATCAAATTTTCTCTCCATCTCACAACCATTTGCTTGATCACATCATCTTGAAAATATATCTTGATCATCTTTAACTTTTTTTAATGACTTGAAAACACATTTATGAAATCATATCTTATCTCAATCTTTTTCCCCCAAAATTTACCAAAATCTTTTTTTAATGGGTCAGCCCGAAGCCCGCTTGGTCCGGCCCGACCCAGCCCATAAAAAACATGGGCCGATGGGCTGGCCCAAAAAGACAGGGTCGTGTTTTTTTAAGGTATTTTGCGGTCCGACCCGGGCTAAATTGTTGAGCTTGTGGGCCGGCCCGATGGGCCGAGCCCATTTTGACAGCTCTACTTGGGTGTAATAGTTTTTGAATCCATTATTAAAGTGGTTTTTTATTAAAAAAAATTAATATGACACGACAAGTGTAAGAATTTTGATTGATTGTATGTGTAAAGTTAGTTTACACTGTCAGTGCGCTATCTTTAAACTCAATAAAAAATAAGTAAAAAATAAAAAATTCATTATAGAATTCGGAAAATCAAAACTTTGTCCCATTTAATTTAAGTTTTATTATATTTTCTATCAATTTAAAATAAAACAGTATTTTATAAATTATAAAGAAACGTTTCTATCAACTTAAAATATAATTTATCAACTTAAAATATATATTATATTTTTTGTATACAAATTTTAATTTTCAATTATATTTATATTCGTTAACAATAAATTTTAATTAAATCGAACAAAAAATTTTACTCTACAACTTTTTTGGAAATTTTTTTAATTTTAGTTTCAACCATTTATTTTATTGTTTTTTGTTTTTTATTTTAAAACATAATTTTGTTTTTTCTCCTATACCCATGATTTTTTATTTTATTTTAATAACCTAGAAGTTATGGTTAAAGAGGTTGTTGAACTTATGGTTAGTTTAAAGAGTGATTTTTAGTATAACTTAAATTAAAATTTGTATTAAACATATAGAAAAATATTCAAAAAACAATTTTTTGATAAAGGAAATAAAAAAAGTAATTGAAATGTTTTTCATTTATTTTAAGAAGAGAATGTGAAAGAATTAAATTAGAAGAAAATATCAATTTTGACCATTAGATTAAAATAAAATTAATGAAGAAGTAACTCTTTTGAGTTACTCTTGGAATGAATATATATATATATATATATATATATATATATATATATATATATATATATATATATATATATATATATATATATATATATATATATATATATATATATATATATTAAATATAAAGTTAAATAATATATAAATATGGTTACCACCTTGAACATCAAATATATTTTTATTGATGCAGCACATATTTAGGTCGTCTTAGATATGATAGATACCCTATTGCAATTAAAAATTGGCCTTAATAAAGAGAAATATGAAGAAATAAAAAAGTCATATTTTATTAAAATTGTAGATAATATTAAAAGACAGAAAAAAAATTCTGTATGAATATTTCAAATAAAATTTAATGTAAGTAAATATAATTTTTCTATCTTTTCTGTATGTAAAGTTTCTCTGATATAGCATGAATTAATTTCAATTGATAAAATAAAAGTAGTTCATTGAATAATTATTATTATAAGAGAAATTACCATCATTTTATAAGAAAAATTACTATCATTTTATAAGAAATATTACTATCATTAAAGGAATACTAAACCATTAAAGCAATGTTAATAATGAAGTGTTTTAATTAATAAATAAAAATATAAAAAATTAAAATTGTAAAATATGTTAATACCAATAAGACCTTTGTTTTTGGTCGGATTTCACAACCACTAGATTAGTTGTATTATGTATTGATTCATTTAAAAAATTATATCAATTCTAATAAATATTAAAAGTTTTAATATAATGTATCAAAATTTTAAGGAAAATGTTAACTAGTGTGTGTCTTTGGGCACTCTTTAAGTGATTAAAGTGGTAAGATTTTATTAAAATACGTATATTTAATGCATTAAAAGTGTATTGAAAATTAAAATATTAATTTTTATAAAGAATAATTTTTTTATTTAGTATCTTTAAAGAGTGCTATGAGGGTTTTGGCTAATATCCATGATCTTCCACACCATTCAACAACACCCTTGCCAACTGAGCTATTTAATTTCTTTGTCTATTAATTGCATCAATATGTATATGTTACATAGGTATTATTCAACCATATACATAGGTATTATTCAACCATATATTAAATCGAAAGTATTTTTTCAACCATAAGTATTATTCAACCATATATTAAAACTGAAAGTATTATTTCTATAAATAAATATAATTTTCAAATATATTATATTGAAACGTTATTAAACAAACAATTTTAATATTTATTATTTAAATACTAAAAATAATAAAATAATAATAACTTGAAAATAATTGAAATATAATTTCAGTTTATTAATTGAACGTAAATATAATAAACTGAAATATTTAAATATAATACTTTTACGTCTAATATATTAATTATTTTTAATTGAAATATTAAAAACAATTAAAATTTTTAGAGATAATAAATGTTATTTGAAAAACAATTAAAAAGTTAATAATGCTACAGTAAAATTAATTCCAGTTTAATTTTAGTTTATTATTATAGTACACTAAAAATTAATTAACGTTATTATATTAAACTGGAAATAAATATATTTTAATATTTTAATATTTATTCACCGCTTTGTTTTTTTTATGTTTTTTATATCTAATTTATATATTTTAGTTTCTTAATATTTCATTTTATTTGAACGTAAATAAAATTAATATTAAATATATTAAACTAAAAAATAAATATAAATATATCTTATTAATGATTGAAAGTTAATATTAAATATATCTAATTAATATATCAATTTTACTATTTAATTAAATTTTTACGTTTTACAATATATCTTATAAATAGAAGTGGAGATATTATTCCAACATAGCTTATGGCCTAGTGGTATAGTTATCTTTCAATGAGGTAGGGATCCTGGGTTTAACTCTCCATTAATATTTGAAAAATAAATAAATTTAAAAAATAAAAAATTGCAAAAATCTAGTTGGCAGCCACGTCAGCAATAAAAAAAATCAAAAAAATCCAACACAGCACGCCACATCATCATTTTTGTTGACCAAATTCAATGAGGGGGCAAAATAGAGGAATCTACAAATGGCAGGGACGGAATCTATGTTTTTTTTTTTACAGGGTTGTTTTTCGGATTCGCCCCAAATGGCAGGGGGCGAAATAGGGTTTAACCCTAATAATAATAATAATAATACTCTATGTTCTACAATAATAATAATAATATTATACTAATATAGTTTAAATGCAGTTTTGATTCCCCAAATTACTCAATTGTTTGATTTTCCTGTAATATCCTGATCTTTTGGCACCGATAATTATCATTTAAATGAGTAAATGGTAATTAGAGAGAGATCATTGGTCTTATTCTCTATTAATCTAAAGAATGATTAATAACAAGAAAGCTAGTGGGTTAGTTAGAATCTAACTAAGTGGCGTCTTGGTAATTATCACTTAGTTGGAGGGTATGATGGACTATAAGCATTGCTTGCATGGAACTTAAGGCATTGTTTGGTAGTAGCTTTCCAAAATCAGAATTTATGAGGGAGAGAGCTTAGAAGCATAGAAGAAAGGAGAACTCAAGTTCATCAATTTCCATTTTCGCAACCCATGATACAGCTCCACTAAATCAGGTATAACTCTCAACTCGTAACTCCGATCGTAACGATTCTGGTCCCATTGGAAAGCTAACGAATTTCTCTTCGATTTTCACCTATGGTTCGCATTCATAGCTTCTGTTTCGGAGGAGAAAGCTGACCTTGAAGTTGTGTCAGTGATGCTGAAAGTGGGTACAAGTGTGATTACGGGTTTGATGAGGATATAGTGGAACTTTAACTATGGTGGGAGTGCAATGGCAGCAAGAACATGATCTCAACCTCCATTTTAGCAAGGTGAGTCCTTTAGATAGAACTTGGGTAGGATTTGGGGAAGAAAGCATGTCAAGGGTTTAGATTGAGATAAATATGTTGCATGCTTAAATGAATGATAAATGTGATAAATTGCTAGTTGTGTGTGATAGCTACTAGTTGCATATGTTGTTAATGATTGCATGCTGGTGGTTCTGATTATATAAATATGTTAAGAAATTCATTGGGACTGTATTAAAGATGCAGGGGATCAACTATAGGACATTTGGAATGGTTTAGAACCCTTAGAAATGCAGAAAATTGATTCTGCTTCAGGGTAATCGGTTACTGGCATTTGGGTAACCGGTTACTCTGTGTAAATTTGCGTTTCTGGGCATTTTTCATGTCAGTAACCGGTTACTGGATTCTGGGTAACCGGTTACCCTGGGCAAAAGTGCAAAAATCAGCAAACTTTAGAAAGTCGTAACTTTCGGCTCGGGTATCGGAATTGCGCAAACTTTATATCGTTGGAAAGCTAGTAACATGTACTATCTAATAAAATTGATCCCCAAATCAGAATGTTTGATTTAATAATATTGGAACCCTACTTAGTGAACCTCGTCGGGCGAGATTTTACATTACTAATTCCCCCGAGAGCAGTTCTGTTCCGAATAGAGAACCGAACGCCTCCTTAGCCGTGTGAGACTTGTTTAAATTATATTTGAACATGTTAATGCTGTCAATGATCATGGATGTGTTGATTCTCAATATGCGGATCATTAATTAATGCATTATATTGATATGCCTTATGATGATCATATTATGTTTATCCGTCCGTTCGATTGACGTTCGGAGATTGTTGCTTGTTTGTGGCATGATACTTTGTGTGATAATGATCATTAATTCCCGTTGTTTCGGTTAAACATTCGGGATTGATTGTATTGTGTGATTGACGCTTGTTATGCGTGTGGTATGCTAGAATCGAAGTGGGCCACTACTAGGTGGTAAGGCACCATTGTATATGGACTAGTTTCCAATTACCATTGCAATGTGCTTGTGAGTTTCCGTACGGGGTTTTACTCACTTGCTGTTAACACATTGGCGTTCTTGGTATGATTAACACACCTGAACTACCGTTGCAGTGTGCTTGTGAGGGTCTGGAGGCGTTTTACTCACTTGCTGTATACACACTCGCGTGCTCGGTATGATGGCGTTATGCGGCTAAGTAAGCCTACGCATAACAGGTAAACCATCTCTAGTGATGCCATGTAGGCTACATCATTAGGTTCCTACCCGGATGGGCTCATGCGTCGAGACGGCGTGTTGCACTTGCTGTTAACACCACGTGCGTACAGATGGTTAATGGGACGGTGTCGCCTCTTAGGCAAGGTCATCTCGCAGCCAAGTAGGCTTGTGCGAACCCATTTAATCACTCTTGCAGGGTGCTTGTGCAAGTCTCTTGACAAATAGGCATGGGTGAACCCACCGAGGGTGTGCGTGCAGCCTTGGTAGTTTGGTTGTTACCACTTCTGGATTCCCCGTACATGGGTATGGGTCTG
The DNA here is from genome assembly GCF_029867415.1 of Vicia villosa. Lineage (NCBI taxonomy): Eukaryota > Viridiplantae > Streptophyta > Magnoliopsida > Fabales > Fabaceae > Vicia > Vicia villosa. The sequence goes on along the minus strand of NW_026706773.1, from coordinate 51,765 downwards.
CATACGTGTTTGTTGTACTATTTGTGTACTTGTGATATGATGACTCCTATGGTGGACGATTCATGTGTTTGCTCCGTACTTGTACCGGATGTGAGGTTGAACCCCGGATCAATGGTGGATTCGGTTTTGTTGATGCATGTACCCTGTAGGACCGAGTGGACCCATAGGATAGGAGGACTCACTGAGATTTAGTAATCTCATCCCAATCAACTTATATTTTTCAGGTGCAGTTTAGTAGCTTTTGACAGATAGCAGGTTCGGATTGACGGCTTAAAGTGGTGACGGCTCGGAGACCTCGTCAGATCTCATTTTCCGCTGTGCAAGATCCATTGAAGACACATGTTTTGTAATTATTATTATTATTTCATGTTGTATTCTAAATGGATCATCTTGTATCCATAGCTTTTGTATGTACTCAATATCAATTTTAACGTTTCATGCATAATATACTAGTCAGTTATGTATGGGGTGTTACAGTTGGTATCAGAGCAGGTCGATTCTCGGCCGAGCCATGAGACATCACTAGCAATTCCTTTTCCTCCTCTCAAGTGTGCGTTGCTAGCCTGATTTTACTAGTATCTCATTCAGTCATTGAACTCGATCAACTCATCGACTGAGTGTGGGACGGTAGAATTACGGCAGAGCCGCCACGAGGACTCGTAAACCTGTAAGTGTTGTGAACCCAAGTAGTTGGAGTGGGATGAGTAATGGATTGTTGGATGTTTTAAGTGGGTGATATTGGAGTCGTCAAGTTTAAGGAGAGCGGTTGATGTGAAGTAGTGATACCCGAACTATCAAGGTGCGGATGGAGACGGCTAAAACCCCCAGGATTTTGATTGGACGAAGTGAATATTTCTCTAAGTCTTGGTAATAGCAAGGGAAATCCAAATAGGAATGAGTAGGAGCCTTGTAAGGGAGATTCTCCGAAGGTGTTGAGCTGTGAATTAGTAGGATTCAGTACTGATGATGCTGCCGGTGTTAAGTGTGACGGGTGAGCTGATAGGACAAAATGGCCTCGGGAAATGCGGACAGAAGAGTTAGACCTTTCTGATTGCGCTGGTACGGACAGTAATTGGATGGATGAAGTATTAGATCCTGATCCAACTCGAAGTACCCTAAGCGAGAGTAGTTACCTAGTAGATGTTGGTGGAATGTATGAGTGTGGTAACTTAAGATTGGCGAAGCTTGAATACCTTGTCGGTGGAAGAGGGCATGCATTTCCATTCTTATCATTTTGTATTTAAGTTCTAGAACTACGCTAGATGGAATATGAAATGATGTAGAAGCGTGAAGTGCAGTGACCTAAGTTCTTGTTAGTTGTTGTTTGTCTGACCCCGAGTGAAGCCATAGAACTACGCTTGGCGTTGGGCGTACAGGCGAGTAAGAACTAAGATCTATCTGGACTGAATTATCCTTGGAATCTCATGCATGCGTGGGACGAGTGGGTACGCGCACTGCATGGTGATCCGAAGTTGAGCTTCAAATCTTCGTGCTTGCCGTGTTGGCTTTCCGAGTAAGTAAACCTTGGTGTGTAGCACTCTCAGGTTTTAGCATCCCGAGGAGTGTGATTCGAAGGACTTGAGGAACGATGAACCTATTGGAGGCCTGTTCAGACACTTGTCGGTTGTGACATTAGGATACGCGTGGAGATCATTATACGCCACTGAGGTAGGTTACCTAGATACATGGCCTCGGAGTTAGACCACCATGTTGGTAATACCAGACGGGTATAATGCCACAGTATCGCTATCGTGCACAAGATGCGTGAGTAATCCTTTTTCCGACATGTGTGGGACAAAGGTGATCTGGAGCTCAAGGTAGAATTCTGATTTGGCACTTGTGAGATGCAGATCCAGACTCTCATAAGGTATGTGGGATAAGGATCCATACGTCGCGCTTGATAGTAGAGGAATAACTAGACAGACGATGGTGAAATGGATCAAGATCCAATACTATACTTATGGAGACCCTGAGTGATCGTGATTGCGTGAGTTAGTATCAGATTGTACCTTGGAGACGTTCTTGTTTCATGAAGTGTTAGGTTGGCAATTTTGCATGAGTGTCTAGAGTGAGACTCATGTGCGGTCATGATATCCTGGTCAGCATAGTGAGTGGATATCATGTACCAATGGCGACCGGTGATGGAATATGCAGGTTGTATCTTGGATCGGTTCGATGTATGATGTGTCCAGTAAGGTATTGCTAGATACTCTGAATGGAGAAGTGTTAATCTTGGTAAGGCACGGACATTTTGGTTTAGGAACTGCTAAGGAGTTTATAAGAGAGATGTTCGAAGTGCAAAGTGCAAAGTGCAATTTCTTGCATTGTGGCTACACTCTGACTGTTAGAAGCACTGCAATGAAGGATGCAGCCGCTGAGGAAGTCAGTTCAGTGTCTGATTCAGAGGTGGAACATACGTTAGATGACTGTGTGAATGGAGTGTGGCTATGGGAGGATCGTTATATCAGTAAGTTGCACGAGTTATCAGAGGTGATACTACGCTAAGAGAATGAAGGTGTATGGTTGGGTAGAAGTTGTGTAGAACTGCTAGAGTTATCATGAGCTGCAGTACGTCGTGAAGGGTTCGATATACCGGTTGAGCAACAAAGATTTGTTGGAATGAAAGACATAGCAGATGTACGCTGTAGAAATCAGTGACAAGGACGAACCTCTAAGCCAGTGAATTTTTGGGTTTCAATGTCCTAAGATAGAAACGTGTACCTAAGTTGTGGTAGATGAACTATGTGGAATGGCAGAGTAAGTAGAAGCTTGATTCTGGAGAGTATGCAACTTTGACGAGTAGTAGTTGATGATGGATGTATATGGAGACCTGGAACGTGTTGTAATTGGACAACTGGGGATAAGGAATTATTGTGTATTAATGGAAACCAAGTTAATTATGGATATAACGTGACCCAAAGGATTTCAAGGCGGGTGGCTTGTTGGAATCAGAGTAGCGCAACGGATCAAGGAAGAGTCAGATAAGTCTGAGGTAGGAACGAACAGACTATTTGTAGGATTCTATGTTGGGATGAAAGTATCTTCCTAAGGGAAATTGTCGGAACAGTGTTTTGTTCATTCCAGTCTCTCGAGGATCCACCATAAACTCGAGAGGTGTTGTCAATGGACCAACTTGGGAATACATTTTTGTGGATGGCATGCGGTTCGACGTTCGTAGGTCATCAGTTTAGCTTGCAAGTCACAAGGGTTGGACTGAGTATCAGACCGTCGAAATGCTGAAGGCTAGAGAGGACATTCAGTTGGCGCAAGTTCTTTGTGGTTATGCCTTGTGTACTATGATTGTACAGGAAGACTGGTACAATGGTTACAGGTCAGTTGTTGAATTTCGCGTCTTATCAGTAGAATCTTGTTCGAAGTTGTCGAATGTCAAGGCGATAGTTGCAAGACGATTACACCTTCGCGGTTTACGGTGACAGTTGTTATGTCTAAACTGGAGTAAGGGTTTAAGTAAACAGATTCAGTTGTATGAGTAAAGGTAAATTGGAACAATCATCCTAAGACTTTGGGAACCAGAGGTTAAGACCAAGGAATTTGGAGATCACCTATTGACATTGTATGGAGTTGAGTGGAGAATAATTTGAAGTGTTGTCGCAGAAGTGACGTTGTGGCAGTAAGTTCTCGAATAGGAAGTAATTCAAGGAGCTGAGTGAATCAGTAATGTTTGTTGAATGAGGGTGAACACACCAGAGAATGAAACGAAGGATATCCGACATGAGTGGATTATTAGAGTTTTTGAAGTTCTGGAGATTCAGTGCCGAGCAGTGAAGGTCGAGGACCCTGAAAGGATCTTTCCCCCAGGTGTGTCAAGACGAAGTATCAGATTCGACGTATTGCTTGAGAGTTAAGGTTTCTAATCATGTGTAGTGAGATGACCTAAGGACGAATGTGAGTAACATTCTTTCCCTTGATTGGATAGATAAGAAGGGTTGGTCTCCGTGGTAACCGGAAGGAATTCGAGGACGAATTCTAATTAAGGGGGGGAGAATGTAATATCCTGATCTTTTGGCACCGATAATTATCATTTAAATGAGTAAATGGTAATTAGAGAGAGATCATTGGTCTTATTCTCTATTAATCTAAAGAATGATTAATAACAAGAAAGCTAGTGGGTTAGTTAGAATCTAACTAAGTGGCGTCTTGGTAATTATCACTTAGTTGGAGGGTATGATGGACTATAAGCATTGCTTGCATGGAACTTAAGGCATTGTTTGGTAGTAGCTTTCCAAAATCAGAATTTATGAGGGAGAGAGCTTAGAAGCATAGAAGAAAGGAGAACTCAAGTTCATCAATTTCCATTTTCGCAACCCATGATACAGCTCCACTAAATCAGGTATAACTCTCAACTCGTAACTCCGATCGTAACGATTCTGGTCCCATTGGAAAGCTAACGAATTTCTCTTCGATTTTCACCTATGGTTCGCATTCATAGCTTCTGTTTCGGAGGAGAAAGCTGACCTTGAAGTTGTGTCAGTGATGCTGAAAGTGGGTACAAGTGTGATTACGGGTTTGATGAGGATATAGTGGAACTTTAACTATGGTGGGAGTGCAATGGCAGCAAGAACATGATCTCAACCTCCATTTTAGCAAGGTGAGTCCTTTAGATAGAACTTGGGTAGGATTTGGGGAAGAAAGCATGTCAAGGGTTTAGATTGAGATAAATATGTTGCATGCTTAAATGAATGATAAATGTGATAAATTGCTAGTTGTGTGTGATAGCTACTAGTTGCATATGTTGTTAATGATTGCATGCTGGTGGTTCTGATTATATAAATATGTTAAGAAATTCATTGGGACTGTATTAAAGATGCAGGGGATCAACTATAGGACATTTGGAATGGTTTAGAACCCTTAGAAATGCAGAAAATTGATTCTGCTTCAGGGTAATCGGTTACTGGCATTTGGGTAACCGGTTACTCTGTGTAAATTTGCGTTTCTGGGCATTTTTCATGTCAGTAACCGGTTACTGGATTCTGGGTAACCGGTTACCCTGGGCAAAAGTGCAAAAATCAGCAAACTTTAGAAAGTCGTAACTTTCGGCTCGGGTATCGGAATTGCGCAAACTTTATATCGTTGGAAAGCTAGTAACATGTACTATCTAATAAAATTGATCCCCAAATCAGAATGTTTGATTTAATAATATTGGAACCCTACTTAGTGAACCTCGTCGGGCGAGATTTTACATTACTAATTCCCCCGAGAGCAGTTCTGTTCCGAATAGAGAACCGAACGCCTCCTTAGCCGTGTGAGACTTGTTTAAATTATATTTGAACATGTTAATGCTGTCAATGATCATGGATGTGTTGATTCTCAATATGCGGATCATTAATTAATGCATTATATTGATATGCCTTATGATGATCATATTATGTTTATCCGTCCGTTCGATTGACGTTCGGAGATTGTTGCTTGTTTGTGGCATGATACTTTGTGTGATAATGATCATTAATTCCCGTTGTTTCGGTTAAACATTCGGGATTGATTGTATTGTGTGATTGACGCTTGTTATGCGTGTGGTATGCTAGAATCGAAGTGGGCCACTACTAGGTGGTAAGGCACCATTGTATATGGACTAGTTTCCAATTACCATTGCAATGTGCTTGTGAGTTTCCGTACGGGGTTTTACTCACTTGCTGTTAACACATTGGCGTTCTTGGTATGATTAACACACCTGAACTACCGTTGCAGTGTGCTTGTGAGGGTCTGGAGGCGTTTTACTCACTTGCTGTATACACACTCGCGTGCTCGGTATGATGGCGTTATGCGGCTAAGTAAGCCTACGCATAACAGGTAAACCATCTCTAGTGATGCCATGTAGGCTACATCATTAGGTTCCTACCCGGATGGGCTCATGCGTCGAGACGGCGTGTTGCACTTGCTGTTAACACCACGTGCGTACAGATGGTTAATGGGACGGTGTCGCCTCTTAGGCAAGGTCATCTCGCAGCCAAGTAGGCTTGTGCGAACCCATTTAATCACTCTTGCAGGGTGCTTGTGCAAGTCTCTTGACAAATAGGCATGGGTGAACCCACCGAGGGTGTGCGTGCAGCCTTGGTAGTTTGGTTGTTACCACTTCTGGATTCCCCGTACATGGGTATGGGTCTGCATACGTGTTTGTTGTACTATTTGTGTACTTGTGATATGATGACTCCTATGGTGGACGATTCATGTGTTTGCTCCGTACTTGTACCGGATGTGAGGTTGAACCCCGGATCAATGGTGGATTCGGTTTTGTTGATGCATGTACCCTGTAGGACCGAGTGGACCCATAGGATAGGAGGACTCACTGAGATTTAGTAATCTCATCCCAATCAACTTATATTTTTCAGGTGCAGTTTAGTAGCTTTTGACAGATAGCAGGTTCGGATTGACGGCTTAAAGTGGTGACGGCTCGGAGACCTCGTCAGATCTCATTTTCCGCTGTGCAAGATCCATTGAAGACACATGTTTTGTAATTATTATTATTATTTCATGTTGTATTCTAAATGGATCATCTTGTATCCATAGCTTTTGTATGTACTCAATATCAATTTTAACGTTTCATGCATAATATACTAGTCAGTTATGTATGGGGTGTTACATTTCCTCTCTTAAATTTAAATTGCTTGATTTTGATCCCTCAAGTTTTTTAATTGCTTGATTTTGGCCTCCTAAATTTCAATTGTTTGATTTCGACTCCTTAAGTTTGTCCCTTTTAAACCTAGTTTCTGCATCATTAAGCACTCGACTGAGGTAATATATGGCTCTTTCGATGCCATTTTCATCCTCTTGAGCGAGCATACTTCCTATGGTTACATCCGATACAGATATGTATAATCTCAAACACTTATTTCTACAAGGGGAGACAATATCGGAGGTTGGGCAAGGTATTCCTTGATCTTGTCGAATGCTTCTTGATGCTCTTACCTCCATTCGAATCCTCCTTGTTTCAACGGGAGAAGGAAAGAGAATGCTTGAGTGCGTCCACTTAGGTTAAAAATGAATCTTCGTAAAAAGTTTTTTCCAAGTAAAGACTGCAACTCTTTCTTTGTCGAAGGTGCTTTTGCTTTCATGACGACCTTCATTTTGTTTTGATTGATCTCTATTCCTTTTTTGTGGACTACAAAGCCGAGAAAATCACCTGCCTGCACAAAGAAAACACACTTAAGAGGATTCATCTTCAAACCATGTTTCCTCATTCTCACGAATGATTGGCGAAGATGTTCCAAATGGCTTTTATCTAAGATGGATTTAACTAATATGTCATCAATATACATTTGCATAAATGTTTCAATATAATAATGGAAAATAGAGTTCATTGCTCGTTGGTAAGTTTCCCCAACATTTTTTAATCCGAAAGGCACTACTATCCATTCGTATGTGCCTAATGCCCCAGGGCATCGAAAGGTTGTTTTGGGAACACCTTCTTCAATAATGAAAATTTGATTATATCCTGAATATCCATCTATCATACTAAGATATTCAAATCCTGCGACTGAATCGGTCAACATTTCTGCCACAGACATTGGATATTCATGCTTAGGGGTTGTAGATTGTAAATCGCGAAAGTCTATACAAACCCATATGGATCCACTCTTTTTAATAACAGGTACTATATTTGCTATCCATTTGACATATCTTATAGTTTGGATGAACTTACACCTCAATAGTCTCTTGAATTCTTCTTTGATCTTTGAGAGGATTTCTGACGCAAATCTCCTTGAAGTCTGCTTGATGGGCTTCTTGCCATCCTTGATAGGCAGCTTCACTTCGACTAGTTCTCTACTTAACCCTGACATCTCGTCATAATCCCAAGTGAAGCAATTTTTATATTCTTTTAGCAGTTGGATTACTTCCTTTTTCATCTTCGGGCTAAGCTTTGCTTTGATATAGGTAGGAATCTTAATTGGTCCCTCACCCAAGTTGATTTCTTCAAGCAGGTCCTGCGCCAGCGTTTTGGAACTTGGCGTTGTTGGGTATTTTTCGAATCCCAAAGGATCTTCATCATAGATTGCATCTAGCCTATAGTTTTCGTCGAAAGGTGTAGGTTCGTCTGGGGGTTCCGGTTTAAAGTCGACCCCTGGTCCTTTCGTGTGACTCCTTTCCTTGTTGGCTTTTATAGCCATAAAATTTACTTTGGCCTTGAGGACTGTCTTCATTTTATTTTCGGCCAAGTAAGCCAAAATATTTTCGAACAATGCGGACTCAGACATGGTTCTCATCTTCATCTCCCCTTCCAGTTGGCCGTTTCTCCTAACTTCCTTCTTCGTCATTGTCGTCACCCATTATTTCACGATCCCATTGGAAACCATTAGGGAAATGTTTAAGGAAGTACAAAATTCTTTGAAGGTGAATAAATGTCCCCTACATGATTGCAATGAGCTATGTTAGCAAGGTTTCTCTCGAAACTTCTTCTATCTACATGGTTCACCTCTATCATGTAGTAACTTTGATCTGCGTCGATGTTCTCTATAATTCCATCCTCTCTCCAAATAGAAATTCTCTAATGTAATGAAGATGGAACTTCCTCTACACCACGAATCCATTTGTGGCCTAGAAACTGATTGTAGTTTGCTTTTTCTTGTATCACTATGAACATTGTGGGTCTCGCTATTGATCCTATGGTTAGATTAACCTGTATGACCCCCAAAGTGTGACCCACTTTTCCTTCATAGTTCCAGAGAACCATATTGCGTGGTTTGATATCAGTATCAATAATTCATATTCGCCTTATCATGAATTGCGGAATTAGGTTTACCGCTACTCCTGTCATCCAGGATTTTGTTGACTCCCGTATTCTTCACTTTCCCCTTATGTATAAGGGCTTTAAGTGGGTCTTCATTGCCAAATCATGGCGTTCAAAGAACGCATTTTGTCCCTCAACAGCCCCATTGTTCATTACATAATAGCACACTTGCTTATGCTTTGTCGTCTTTATTTCGTCTGTCTCCTCATTTTCTTAGATCTCTGTCACCTGGTCGTATTCATATGACAAGACAGACACAACATTGCAATTGATATTAAGGGAAACTCACCTTCAAATTCAAAGTCATCGGTTAACATGTCTTCATCGTCAAATGCTTTCTCCAACTTTTCATTTATTTTTTCCTTCTTTGGAGAAAAAAAATTCTCCCTACAGGAAACTTGTCATCCCTCTTAGTGGATGGAAGATTCTGATTTCTACTTGATTCTCCAATCTCCTTTCCCAACATCTCACACTGGGATTTCTTGATCCTTTGATGCCTCCTCCATTGAGACCTAGTCATGGGGGGTTTTTGCCCTTGTAATTCCCCGATCTGTAAGCTTGCTGCTTTGACACCTCAAACTCCTTCCTGTAAGCTATGGAAGATCCTCTCCCGACTTCAAAACTTCTCTACTTCTCTTTCCCTCGACCTCTAATTTTGTTTGGATTTGTCCATCTACCATTTGGGGCATTAGATGGAGGTTTAAAGGTTACCCTTTAATTCTCCTTTGGATAAAGGCTATCAGGACTTCGAGGAACTCCTATTTTGTCGAACACAAAGGTGCTCCTTGCATCTCTCCAGTGACCATTGATTCGAGCAAACTAGACCCTCTCGAAATCTTTCGATGCTTTCCGATCATGGACGGTGCTGCATTGTGTAACACCCTTCTAAACCCTGCGACAAATTAAATAAATTCATTCAGAGTACATGAAAACAAGGGCGCCACAATTCAATAATTTATTAAACATCGTTCAGTTATGTCATGCATTCACTGAGGCAGTCATCATCAATTAAAAACATTTCATGTTAACACAACGGAAATTAAATCATACGGATTAAGTTTAACATCTTTAAAAATCATCCTTCAAAACATCAAAACATAACCAAAGTTACAAAACATAAACTCTAAAACATCGCGTCCCCAGTGTTAGAAATATTAGAGCATGACACCTGATGCTAACTAACAACTGACTCATGAGATAATCCTCACCGAGTCGAACAGCCGCTATCCTCAATATGAAAATGACAACATATAAGAGTGAGTATCATCATAATTAACAAATGTTATAAGGTTATAAAGCAATAACACATCATAGTTGCAATTATTCACCCAATTGTTTCATAAATAGACATTCAGACAAGTCTCATCATCATAAACAACCAACACATCATCAATATTTATAACACTGGAAGAACATCTAATCATGTTATAAGAATATGCATATGTATGAACTGACATTATGCATGTGGTACCAACCATCAAATGGGAATAACCCATAACCGATCCAACATCATCAAGATACGGCCCTGCCAGCACAGATTCCACACAATAGGAATCATGCCCTTTACTGATCCAACATATCATCATGGATACAACATCAAAAATAAATATGAATGAATGCAAACATACATGAACATACTTATACCATCGTCAAGTCTATGAGTAACATCATTAAAATACTTATTTCATCATAATCATCATCATCATCATCAAGCATGTTTATATATATATATATATGTATATATATATATATATATATATATATATATATATATATGCATCATTCAATCATAATCACATCATTAATCATCACATAGATTATTTCACAAGGTTCGTTTAACTCGAAACGACACACAAAACGAACCAACGGTTCGAAAGTTATGAGTTTTCCAAAATGATTCATTTTTCAAAAACCTTCAGTGTAACGGGTTATAGAAAAAGCGTAACAGGTTACGAAAAACAAATTTTCAAAAACAGTTTCAGCCGTAACCGCTTACAAGGAAACTGTAACCGGCTACGCTTGACGTAACTCTATTCGCTATTATTTTTGCTTGACCGTAACCGGTTACGAACAACACCGTAACCGGTTACGAACTCGTAACCAGCCCAAAAAACCCATTTTTCACAACCGTAATCGGTTACAAGCCCGACCGTAACCGGTTACATCACCTGTAACAGCCAAAAAAGCACTTTTGACAGCAACTTATTTCCATCCAACACAACCCAAATCGAATCATTTCGACCATACACGAAAAACATAATCAATTCACAATTATTCCATGTTATTTCATGCCTCAACAACACATTCAAACATAATCAAACATCACAAACATGCATTTACACATAATTTATCAATTTGAACCATAACAACACAAACATCATGGATTCTAGCCAAATGATCAATCATCATCCAAATTGACTCAAATCCCTAACTCTATCATATGACTCAATCAATATGAATTCTACATCTATTCTATGCTATCAACCCCTGTCATACCCCAAATTTGTCCTACCTTTTAATTTCTAACTGGCTTTAGCTTCACATGTCATCTGCATATCTCCATTAGGCCATTAACATGACTTTTCATTCATTCATCAAATAAAACATCCAAAAAAAAAAGGCATGGGATCAAGGATTTGAAAGCGTAAGGTTTCGTAATGAGATTGATGCGTACACAACTAATAAGATGTGGTATTTCTGGTTCTACAAGCAGTAAGGTGTATGCTTCGAGCTTTATCTTCATCAAAGGATTCCCCGAGGCATCAGGTTAGAGTCGTTTATTGAGGAAGTATTTTGTGAAGGCGTGATACTTGACTTGAAGATTCATTACAATCAAGGCACCATAAGTCTTTCAAATTGTTGGGTTGCTTGAAGCGCAAGTTACTTGTATTTTAGGTATTAAAGTTGGAGTTTTTCTTAAGAATGCAAGTTGGATTTCATTGAAAGTTGATAAGATATTCATTCAAGCGATTATTTGATGTTGTGAATTCAAAATGCCAAAGATTCGTTGATGGCGTCCAAGTTTTAAACGCACTTTAGTTCATATCATCAAGAATTACTGAAAGAATTATTCACGGGGATTGATCAGAATAAAGTTAGAGCCCATCACAAGAGGTTATTCATGTCAAAATCCACATTTCCATTCAAAAGCCCATGTCTCCATTCAATACAAAAAAATATTCATTACAAATATTACGGAAAGTCCATTCCAAATACATGTCCCTGCCATTACACCAAAGACATATTCATCACCATTCAAATTCAAATGACATTCACTATTTCCACCATTCATATATTTCCAATACCCTTTAACATACACTATAGTTTTAAACTACAAACATCCATTACAAGCCATATTACAAAAAAAGAGAAGAAACCAATTTAGAAATCCTTCATTTGCTCACTGCCAGCTTCTACATGCATCGATAACTCACATTCAGTCCAAAGGCATTCAAACCATGGATCTTTGAGACAGGATACATCGCAACAGTTCCAACTCGGGTCGAAAAATCTGTCAAAACCAAAAGAAATACAAAGAAGGAAAAATCAGTTCAGAAAATGAGAATGGAAGAATAAAGGAAACTTAGCGTTAGAGAACTCTGCATTCAATGACAGAACTGTAACATGAACGGATCGCGACTTATGCAAATATTCAATACAAATGTCAGCAGCTCCCAAATGCAGTCAGCAGCATCAGTCAGTGCATCAGACACAAATTCCAACCTCGTTCTGCTTCAAATCTCCACAAAAACATGCCCTGCATTCATATAAAACCACACACAATCCAATCAACTTATGCAGCCCAAGATTAAAACCAATTTCACAATCAAACAGTACCATTTAACCATACACAGCCAATTTGAATTCACATTCAAAATCCCCCATATACAAGAATCAAAATCCCATCCATGTTCAACTTCAAACCAGAAAACAGAAGCATAAACAAGTGCATATTAAACAATTCCATACATTCATACAATTTCAGACTAACAATTCCACATTCAGCCATACACAACACGATGCCAAACATTCAATCCTAACCACCCTTTCAAACTTGTAACTACCTAACAAACCTATTCATTTCTAATTACCAAAAATCAGTCTTATAACTACCTCATTACTTTCAAACAAGTCCTAACCGAATCCTAACAGAATTCACTACTTTCCACACATCATAACAGAATTTTAACTAACCTATTCTTTAACCATACCTCAACTGAATTCAAATAACCTAACTGTCATAACAACCACCAACTAACTACCCATAACAGACCCAAAGCCACAACTAACTGTAACTGATTCAATAACTTCTTCAAACTTTCGCAACTGACTCAATCCTCACCCTCAATCCCTAACCTCCTGCTTCAAATCTAATGGCTCACATCCTCCCTCTGCCACCTATATAGTCTCTCTTCCCTTCACAATTCAAACACACGCTCACTCCCACCTTCACCCTTCACCATCACCTTCTCCATTCTCTCATAACCTCTCATCCATCAATCACCAACCTTCACTTCAATCTCTCCACAATCATCTTCATCCCTTAACCTCCACACCTCTGCAAAATCCTCTCTCCGAGCCTATCTCTCTCTTTCTGAACCTTCTTAATCCCTCAATTCTCTCCATCTTCATCTCCATCACCCTCTCTGACCTCACTCACACAAAGCTCCTTTGACATATCCTTTGAAGTTTCACATCGAAACTTCATAGAGATAGAGCTAGACCTCAATCCATTCTTCACACACACTGAATTCAGAACAACAACAACAACACGCAACACGCCAAAAGTTCCCAGAGAAATCAAACCAAAAAAAAAGAAGAAAGAAGATAGAAGTGGAAGAAGAAAGAACCGAGGAATCAGAAGAACGAAGAAAAAGTTCTACCTGAGTCATCATCGTATCCTTCGTTCTCGCGTGCGTCAATTCCGACTGGAAGCTCCTCTAGTATTCTCTAATCTTTCTCCTTCTTCGATTCCAGGTTCAATTTCGATTTGGTTTTGATTTTGAATTGCCGTAGAGTATTGTGAGTTAGGGTGGGGGACGAACGAGATGAGAGGAGAGGTGATGGCGGCCGGACTGTGTTGTGTGTTCGATCGGAGAAGAAAGGTTCTCCGTCGCACCGTCGCCGCTCTCGTATGAAGAGATGAGAGTCTGAGAGAAGAAGTCTAATCGTCACGTTCAGTTAACCCTAATTGCCCTTTCTATTTTTCTTTTTTATTATTATTGTTAAGTGAAAAAAATCTGAAATGAATACAATAACCATGGGCCAAGTACGAATTTTCGATACACCCCTTGAAGGCCCATCGCACCGGTTTTTGGCAAGCAAATCTGAACAAAAAACAACTCTACTGAGCCAGTCCCTTTGGGCCCAGCGCCAATTACTCATGCACCACGATTTTCAGTTCACACCCCCCGGGCCCATGTTTAATTGCTAGTTTTTTTAGGATTTTCTACTTAGCTTTTTTTGCTACTTCTTTTAGATAATAAAATTGACATAAAAACCTCAAAAAAATATTAGTTTAGGTTTAGTAGCATTTAGGTCTTTTAGTATGATTTTGGCTTGAATTAGAATTCCCTTAACACTTAAAAACTTCATTAAAAATAGTAGATTTTAGGTTAATCGATTTCCCCATTAAAAACTTCATTAAAAATAGTAGATTTTAGGTTAATCGATTTCCCCATTAAAAACTCATAAAAATAGTAGTTTTTTTAGTTTAATTTTGCACTAATGCTTGATTTGTTTTGTACCATTTTCATGCTATTTCTTTGTATAATTGTTGTGTGACTTTGTTGCTTAGTTTTTGGCCATATTTTTGGCCTATGTTGTTAATACCACTTGTATGCTTCTCTTAGATTCTATCTCATGTTAACATTAGGATTTAGACTTGCATAGACAACTTAGATTAGAATTTAGAAATAGTCCCCGTTGCATTCTTTTTCTTTTCAACTCTTTTAAAATACTTAATAAAATACCGACAAGGATCATACCGTTACTATATTTCATAGTAGGAAAGAAATGATTGGGGCGTAGGCCCCGATGTATGTTCTTTTCTACTTAGCGGAGAAGAAATGATTGAGGTGTAAGACCTCGGTGTATTTCTTAACCGTTATTTAGAGAAACGATTGTGGCGTAGGCCTCGATGTGCATTCTCTAAATATTCACAAAATAACTTCTTTTACTTAGCGGAAAAGAAATGATTGAGGTGTGAAGCCTCGGTGTATTTCTTAACCGCCATTTAGAGAAACGATTGTGGCGTAGGCCTCGATGTGCGTCCTCTAAATATTCAAAAAAACAAAATTCTTTTGGTATGATCTAAGTCACAAATAAATTCCCTTAAAAAACACCAACCAAAAACACTTAAAACACTAATAAATGGTCAGATTTAAAACAAAGTAAGGAAGTGATGCGAGACCTTGTAGTGGGTTCTCGTCATCATGGAATTACCCTAAAAGACACAAACCAATCATTTCTTTTTCTTTTGCCTCTTTGGCACCTAAGGGCACTGTTATTTCCGCTCGTACGCATCGTAGGCGATCCCTTATGCAAGAGCGCGAACGTTAACTCCGCCCAACTAAAAAACACAAAAACAAACAGAAAATCTTTAGCCAAGCTACGGTAACTCTGATTCCTGAAAAGGATACGTAGGCAGCGGGGTAGGGCCCGTGCGAGTACAATTCTTTCTTTTCCCTACATTTTGCATTCATTTCGCATGTAGACATAGATATACACCCTTTAAATAGAAACAAACATAGGTGGATACCATCGAGTACGATGGGCGTGAGGGGTGCTAGCACCTTCCCCTTGCGTAACCGACTCCCGTACCTTGATTCTCTGGTCGCAAGACCCTGTTCCTTCCTTTGTTAGGTTTTCTGATATTCCTTTCCCTTATGGGATAAATATATTGGTGGCGACTCTGTTCATTTTTCGCGAGCGTGCGACAACCCCTAACCCAATAATAGATGTTAACCAGATAAGTCCCCCTTACCTTAGCCAAATTCTTGAATTGGGTCTTCTTCCTCTTTGGTTCTCTTTCACGTTCTTCAACTCCTCTTCTCACAGCTTCCTTTTCACGTTCTAATTTTCTTTCTCCTCTTTTCCTTATTTTATGAAACCACAAAATAGCTTAGTAATGGGCTCCTTCACATTACAACCCCACACTGCTAACTTCACGAATGACCCAACACTATATTTTATTATTTCTTTCCACATAATTCCAATAAAATGCTAATTTAAATTAATTAATTTAAAACTTAATTAAATAAGAAATTTTGGGATGTTACACATTGAGGGCACATAAGGGCTTCAAAATTCTTCTCGTGATAGTGAACAAGAAATTCAAAGAGACTTTATCATGCTTTGGGGTAGATAGATTTCATTTGGTCTTCCCTTTTCTCAATATTTGGGTTCATATTGACCGTGTTAACCTCAAGGTTAAGACTTTCATCAATCTTAAATTCCTGAAACATGACTCAATGTCAATGGTCCTCAGTAGCCTTCACCATCTCTAAACCTACAACATAATTGTTAGTGGTTTCAAAATTGTTGTTGAGGCCTTCAGTAGCTTCCTTTGCATCGATAACCACAAAGTCCTTAGTAACTTTATCTTTGACTATTTCCACCATGTTGATGTCCACTGGTTCACCGTAGCTCATGTCAGCGATGGGCATGGGATCATCGTTTACCTTCATTTGAGTCTTGCTCTTGTCGCTGAACTCAAGGCCCATCCTTTATTGCATTTTGAATTTAAATCATATATTAGGTAAAGAATATAAATTAATCACCGCTTTGCACAACATAATCGTAATCAACACCAATAACATCATCAATGAATAGTCATAATATCAACATATAAACATATTCAACCAGTCATCATTATTTATTTAATGAAAATTGTAGAAACAAAAGAAAAGCAAATCATATAACACACACAGGAACATCACATGGCAAATAATGAAAACAAAATGAAACAACCATAAGATGCCGGGCGTCACTCAAGCACATGCCGACCATCACTCATGTTGCTATGTGCTCCGAAGGCACGTGTTGCTCTAAGCAACATTGCGCATATATTTAATTTCCAGAAATCATTGTTAATGAACAGCAACATCAACATTAGAGAACCAATTGCAATTTCAAAATAGTGACAGAAAACATTTTAACACAATACAATGACTAATTTATACCCTAACCCACATACAATCCATCATATTCTCATTTAGGTAGAAATAATCCCCCTTACCTTGGATTGAGTGCAACTCTAAGAAATTTCAATGGAAATTTGGAAAAAAAATGATACTTGAGAGCAACACTTTGGGTCTCCTTCTTTTTCTCTTCACAACCCTAACCCCCTTTCTCCATTTCTTCTTTTTCTTTTCTCGTTTCCTCTTCCCTCCACTTCTAAAATTATAAAAAAAAGTGATACCGCCACCACTTACACATTATTCATAATGGGCCTAATAAAAATACATCCTTAATACTTAAAGATACCATAATATAAGCCCAATATTATTTCTACACTCAATGTAAAAATAATACTTCCAGTTTTATTCCATTAAAATAAAATCTGATTATTTTAATATACCGACTTATTAATCAATGCCTCATATTTTCGGTCTAATCTTAATTACTCTGAAAATTCCCAAAACGCTAAATATTAACTCATTAATATTTCTAATACTAAAAATATTAAAATTGGTAATTAAGAAAAATGTGAAAATTTCTATAAACATCACAAATGTCTAAATTAAGCAAATAATTATTTTTCTGGACGTTACATTAGACATTGAGTTAGTTCTTAAATTGGTAAACATACATTTTTACATAATAATATAAATTAAAATATTTAAATGTATATTGTGCGGGTATTAAGATATATGAGGGTGGATAGTAAGGATGGGAATAGACTATCCCAACTAACAGGTGCATATGGCCCAGTCTAGACAGGCTTAAGTTAAACCAGATTTATTTAAATAGAAAAGACCTAAGATTTTTTACAGGCCTATTTAGCTAAAAAGCTAGGCCTCATGGCATAAAAAACATTTTAAACCTATCATGTCCACATATTTAAATAAACATGAATAGTTTTTTTTATTATTAATAGTATTTCGTAATTTGAATTAAAATACAAAAATAAAACTTTGTTACCTTAAAAATACTTATGAAAATAGGTAAAACTCCTTATGAACAATCCATAAGTTATTTTCATAAGTTTTCCTAAACAAATAATCTCACAAAACTTATGCTATTAGGTAAGCTCAAATAAATTAATGTAAACAAATTTTTGTATCATTTATATTTTAGTTTTTTAGTCTTTGTAAACATTATCTCAATTGCTTATTTACATATGTTCAAAAGAAATAGACTTTTAAGTAGACTAACAAGTCAATCGGGCGTTTAAAAAAGTGAGGCTCGGGTATAAAAATAATCTATGATAGGCTATAGGTCAAAAATAGGCTTTGGTATTTTTAGCGAACTAGATAGAGATGACAATTTGACTCATCCTAAGTGGGTACCTATAAAATAATATCCACAACGGGTAGGGTGAAACCCCGCAAAGCAGGTACAATGTGATTGGGTAACTATCCATTAAAATAAGCGGGTATGAGCGTGGATGGATACGAGCACCTTAATATCCACCCTTCCCATACCCGCACAATATATATATTTATATGTTTTAATTTATATTATTATATTAAAATGTATGTCTATCAATTTAAAAATTACATCAATGTTAAGCTATTATGTATTTTAATACAAGTGTTAGTTTATTTTATAATTCAACAATGCAATAGTCGAAAAGTGCTCTAATGTTGTTAAAAATTTAAAATGATATGCTATTTTATAATTGATTAAATTATTTTTATTAGAAATGCAGATAATAGGTGCTAGTATGAGTATTTACATACCTATAAGTTAAGGGTACAGGTCCTAACGTTGGTGCCCAAACGAGTATGAAGATTTTTTTAAAACCGTGAATATGGGGATATGTATTATAATACCATGCCCAAATCCTTCCCATTGTCATCCCTAGAGCCAAAATTAAACTTGACAAAGTCTAATTCACCTCAACATATTCTCAATTTTAGTAGGTAGTGAGATACTCATACACTCAATTATATCTACTTATTTTAGTGGCTAATTCTTCGTAGTCATACATACAAGTCCATTTTGCAAGTGTTTTTCACTATCAATTATGAATATTTTTATGAGTATTGATTAGATATGAATTACATATTTGTACATGACATGAAAGTGTACAATTATTTTATACATGTATCCCATCAAATTATATGAACTGTCATTTTATATATTAAAACTTAAAATATCTAGAAGATGTGATTTTTTTTATAGACATAAAAAATATTTTATATCATCAGCATATAATTATTATTTTTTTATTATATTTATTTATTTAGTAAAATATATTATATGTTTTATGTTTTACTATTCATTTACAGGGCCGTCCCGAACAATTTGGAGGCCATGTTCTATTTAAAAATTAGGCCCTTAAGAAATGAAAATAAAGTAAATTATTTTTTTTTTCCATTTATATTGTAAATAAAATTAAACATATGAAGACAAAATTATATAGAAACATTTTTTAAAAATTTGACTAATCAAAGTTTAGTTTTTTTTATTTAAAAGTTCTACTCAATTATAGATTTATAGAAAAGTTCATACCCTTTAATAAAAAGAAATGATTCTTTGAACAGTTTCTACAATATTAATAATGAAGTATTTTATTTAATAAACAAAAAATGTGAAATCACACATTTTCAAAGTCTCACAACTACTATGGGTCTGTTTGGTAAAAATAACGGTTGACTGATAAGCTAACTGATAGCTTATAGCTTATGACTGATGACTGATGACTTATAACTTATAGCGGATGGTTGAGACTGATAGATTATAAGCTAATTGAAGTGTTTGGTAAAATTAGCAGTTCAATTAATTATAAATGTAAAATGACATAAAAGATATTTAATATATAATTATTTTATTTTAAATTAAAATAAATTATAAGGGTTAAAATTGGATATTAATTAAAATAATAAGGATAAAGAAGGAAGAAAAAATAATAAGCTATAAGACATAAGCTAAAACGCTATTTAAAATAGCGTCTGGAAAATAAGCTATAAGCTAGTAAAATAAGCTATAAGCTCGTGATGAAAAGACTATTACCAAACGGGTCTAAATTATCATATGAGCTTATAAGACATAAGACATAAGCTATAAGCTCGAAAACATGTCTTACCAAACATAACCTATGTCAAATTTATTAAAATGTTGATTAACAATAGTAGAAAAATATAAATATTTTTTTTAACCAAAAAGAAAATATATAAATAAAAAGAAGAGGATTACAAGCCAAACAAGAGGGGGACCAAGTCAAAACCTCTCAAGAACAAAGCCTAAGCCTAGGGGTTCTCGCCTTGTCTAAAAGGTAATCCGATAAAATGTCATTATGCACAAAATCAAACCAAAGAAAAGATTTGCTCTTATAGCTGATGTTAGCTAGTAAATCCACACAAAAATTGGCTTCGCGAAAGATGTGAGTAATTCTGAAATCAATGGAGATAGTATACTCCAAACACTTAGGCCAACGAGTCTTAATTTTCCACGGCACTAACGAAGAATCGGAGAAGGCCTTGACTACCATAGTGCAGTCAAATTCAAGCCAGAGTTTGTTCCATTGCTTATCCTTAGCCTTTTCAATAGCTACCACTGCTACCATGAATTCAACCAAGACAGGAGTACCTTCTCCCAAGAAGAGACTAAAACTGAGAATGTGAGTTGCTTGAGCGTCACGAAAAATACCCCCCACGGCTATATGCTGAGGAGAACCGGCAACCTTCCCATCGATGTTGCATTTGATCCAGGAAACGACAGGAGGGCACCAAATGATATCCATGGACACCATAGGTCTTCGGGGCTGAATATCAATCCCAAACTTTTTTAGAAAGGTGAAGCTTTTAACAGAGTTATCCGCCTTTTTATGAGGTAAGTTTTCCCACCAGCTTTGCACGGGCTATAACCATAGAGATGCAATTCTGCCACGACACTTTCTTGTCTTCAAACCTGGATAAGTTTCTAGCATACCAAATTTGATAACAAATGCACACTATACTAGCATGAAGGACAACCAAGGCTTGGGGATTCCAATCCTCTTTGAGCAAATTAATACAGTCAGACAAGGAGCAAATTGGCTGAGGAATTTGCAGCAAATTACTGAACCAATGCCAAATATTAGTAGCAAAAGAGAAATTGAAGAAAAGATGTTGGGAGCATTCTTCCATACAATCACAAAGAGTACAATTTGAAGGATAGGAGAAACCCCTCAAAGTTAAGTTATCATCCGTAGGTATTTTGTTGTTCATGAGCCTCCAAACAAGCAAAGAGTGAGCTGGGGCCGAATCACAGTCCCAAGGGAAAATAGCCTTTTTCTTTGAACAATCAGAATTAGTGATCATGTTGTAGACAGTTTTAATAGACAACAAACCACTCTCTACTGACCTCCAAAAGACTATAAAACCCTTGAAATTTTAAAACTTTAGATTATAGGTTTGATTGCATGTGAACAAAAGACTATGAAACTTACAGAATTTATAAAATATAGAATGATTCAGTAAAATGAAAAATTAAATTAATGGAAAAATGGGTAAAAAAACTAAAATAAATTTAAAAAATCTTAATAGCGAATAATAAAGGAAAGAATTGATTAAAATATTAAAAGGTATTGATGTGGAAACCATGTTGATTAAAATTCATAATATATAATAATAAAGGAAATAAAATAAATTATTAAAATGCTACTACTTATGGATCGAACCAGTTACAACCACTCGGCCATGAAACAACATAATTATATATTTTGAACTAGTATTATATATTACTTAGTATTATAATTATATTAAATTAATCCATGTGTTTGATTTTAGGGATACTAGTCTTTACAATTTTTTTTGAGTTTAATTGCTATGCACTGTAAGTGTAAAACTTTTTACACTATCAATGCATCACAACCACTAAATTATATTACTTTTAAAAAAATTAAAATAAAAATTAAACACTTTTAACAGATTAACGGTTGTGATTCACTGACGGTGTAAAACTTCTTTACACTGTCAATGTATTCCAATTAAATTCATTTTTTTTTAATTCAAAATATATATTTTTGAAGAATTAAATATACAATAGAGCTAGAGAAAAAATGTGAATTTTTTATGTAGACTGTTATTTAGCGATAGTGATATATAGATATTTTTTATGTGATTGCAAAATATTAAATTAATAAAAATATTTATATTGTAGAATTTTGTCATTGCAATAATATTATTTCTGAATATTTTAATAAAAAATATTATTTTTAAGTTTGTAACAAAGTAAACGTGAGTTTAAAAACAAGATACATAAGAAAAACATAAAAACACAACGAAAACAAAACTTTTTTATTTATTCTAAAAGAAATATAATCTATATAATAGATATTGTAATTATTTTAATATAAAACCATATCATTTTATATGTTGAAATTGTTTTATTTATTATTCTCGTCTAAACATAACTATCCACGACATTGACACGAACCATCAACACATAATGGAACCGTGTTGGTTGGGCATGGAAAATGTTTCATTATACAATCGGTATCAATGGAACATGCTTGATCATTTGTATTCTCATTCACTCCTCTTGCTTGTGATTCTGTAGCCATATCTACATACAACTAGAAATACACGTATTACCTGCGGAATTTCCTGCGAAAAATATTCCGCAGGTTTACCTGCGGATTTTCCTGGGACTTTCTAAAACAAAATAAATTTTCCTGAGGATCTAGAAATGGCAGAAAATTCCGCAGGAATACCTGCGGATTTTGCTGCGGTCTATGTATTTCAAACATAAACTGAAACTTTAATGCAAATTCGGCAGGTAAATCCGCAGGAAAGTTTCCTGCGAATTTTGCTGCGGATTTCTATTTTATAAAAACCAAACTATTATACAAAATCCGCAGGTAATTCCGCAGGAAAGTTTCCTGCGGATTTTGCTGCAAATTTAACTATTTTCTTAAAATTATTTCTAAAATTTAAATTTAATCTCATTTATCAAGTATACATTTTGTGTTATAAAAAGTGTTCACAAAATAAAAGGGATATAGAGATATGTAGTAAATTTATTTTTAAATTTCAACGATTAAGATATAATGAAGTATATAGTATCAAATTAAATTAATAGTGTCAACATCTTCATTTAACTCAGAGACATGTTGGCTGAAAAAGTGTTTCATGATTCATCTCATCCAATCAAACTTGTTTTAGAAAAGTTTTGCAAAAAGATGCACTGGTTCTTTCAAAAGACACAAGTGGAGAGATCCTCATTATATTTATTTTGTTTGTTACTTCTTATTGACTTTGATTAGAGGGACAATGGAACATCACATGCATCTTTTTCACAGATAGGTGTGTCATATCCAAGCAGAACCATTGACAAGCATACTTCACACTTATAATTTGATTACCAAAAATATTATTTATCATTTTGTCAACTTATTTCATTTCCAAAGTAAGCCTTTTTAAAAGCCACATGTCAACATGACTATAACATTATGAAATGTCAAACCCCACTTGCAACACACACTCACATGCATCATGTATATAATCTGATTCATTTAGAATCTACTCACACACATGTATTCCTTTGGTTTGGTGTACTCGACATGAATACAGTAATCACAGTAACAAAATAAAAAACTAAAAGAGTACCTGGAGACACGTCCAGAGATACAACTTGTTAGAGTCCTGTATATTGTTAAGTATGACTTTTATTGTAAAGTCAATATTTATAGTATAGAATAAGTTCGTATCACCTCCAAAACAGGGGCTTGACACATTGGGCATTTCCTTCTACTTTGAAGCAACTCATTGGCACATTTTGAACATGTGCACAAGTGCCCACATCTGCAACAAAAGTATAATTGTATTAGGTGATTATAATAATCAGAGGTGCAAACTGAGATTTTCTGTTGAATGGAGTTGGTTGTAGTTGAAATATACTGATACATGATGTTTTGAAATTGAGAATAGTTGCAAGTTTTTCTATTGATTATGTTTTAAATCTGAATGTTTAGTTTAGCTTTTGGAAGAAAAATGCAGAATTTGTCCTCACTCGCAAGGTGTTCGATGAAATGTCCCAACCGAATTCGTCAGTCTTCTTCCGCTCTCAACATTTTCATTTCTTGGATTATTTTTTTTTATTTGTTGAAAATTGAAATATTGTTTCTCTTGTTTCAGCTTTTGTGGCGAAGTTAGCGGTGAGAGAGGAATTTGATTTAGTTGATGTTAACGGCTCAATATACTTAATCCTGACACTAGGAATTTGATTCATTGGCCAAACGGCCAGGTTCTGAGTGGAGAACTAGTAAGAACATTGTTGGTTTCATTAGAGATTATTTCTTTCTACTTAGCACGGACATCTTTACTGACACTTGAGATTACGCTATTAAGTTTATGTTGCCGTGTCAGTGTCGATGCTTCCTAGATTTCTTCATTTATTATGTTTTTCTATGATAAAAGAAATTAAGGTTGATATCTAACTTTGGTGAATCACAACAGGACTCACATTGCTGCAGCTATCCTATTCTTTACAATGTAATATACATGGAGGTAATCCTTAAGCATAGAGATCTTAAGGAGGAGTGGGTGTGGTTGCTAGAAAGGCTGGATTATTTTCCCAACCTTCGAAATCTTACCATTATCGAGGTTTTGTACTGTCTACCAATCTCTTTTTGTTTTTACTTCATTTTTTGTTTATCTATTTTATCTTATAAAAAGTATGTGAATCACAGGACAATGGGAATGGAGACGAAATTGTGTATAATTGGAGGGAACAAACATCTACTCTGGGATGTCTTTCAACACAGCTTAGAACATGTTTGATTAAACAATTTACATACACAGAATGTGGTCTTCAATTTGCTGAATATATTTTGAGGAATTCAAAGGTACTGGACACAATGTCAATCAAGAGTGCTTCATTCATAAATGAAAATGTCAAGCACCAAATGTTAATGATATTAGCTTCGGAGGAATTCAAAGGTATAGTTCTCATATGTGTCTATACACTTGTTATATTTTGTTTTAAAGACATTGCCATTGTTTCACTTTGACTCATTTAGATATTTAAATATATTCACTTTTATGTAATTAATTGATGCTAGATTCTTTCAAATTTTAAATTTCTAAGCTTATTGATGATTGTGTTATACTTAGGTTATAAAAATATAGATACAATGTTGGTCATTAGACAGTGATGGATAAGTTTATATCCCTAAATCAACCAGCTTTTCTTATGGGAAGGTTGCTGGTTGAGGGAGTGATGGGTGTCACTGAGGTGGTCGACATGGCCAAGAGAACTAAGAGAGCTTGTCTCATTCTTAAGGTGGATTTTGACAAAGTGTATGGTTCAGTTAGTTGGAATTTTCTAATTTTCTGCATTATATGCTTATTAGATATGGGTTTAGTTAGATGTGGAGTTAAGACTATTCTTAGAGGGTTCGAGGTGGCCTTTGGCTCCGAGTTCATTTCTCATATCTTTTAGCAACATGTAACCACTGTTTGTTACATGTTGCTGGAAGTTAGGAAATGTTAGTTATAAGTGAGTGCAAAGAGAGTTTGTTATGAAGTTGAAGGGTGGAGGTTTGAGGTTAGTTACCTTTCTCTTTTGGTAGTTAGTTATGAACTGAATGTTAGTTAGGAAAGTCTGTTATGTAGTTGGGGAATGGTTTGAACTGGGGCTGTTATGAGGCTAAACTTCTGAACTGATACACCCTTTCTTGTGCAGGGGCTGTTTTGACAAAGCCGACTGATCCAGGAGCAGTTTGAGATTGATACAACGCTGATAGTTTGGCTGCACCCAAGCCTCTTATCAAACTGCTGGATCTGATGGAAAATTAGTTGATCGGGAAGCGCGTCTAACTGCAATCTCTTCAAGCGGAGCAAAGGTACTGAATTGGAATGGATTTAAATGTCTGAAACTCGCTTGTATTAGCGTTGAACTGGGGTGCATCTAATTTGATTTGGGATCGCATCTCTCGCACTAACCGTAATAATAGGTATGCTTTAATGTGAACATAGTTGGATGAGGCCATAGGTTCTGTTTGCTATTTTGAACTAGCCATACCTCCTGTTTCTTCCTGATTTTTTTATATGGTGCAACATTGTCTCCTTTTTTTTTTGTCTCAATTCTGAAAAGAATTGGTTTGAATTGTGTTTGAATGCTGCAGGGAGTTTATAGCAGCAGGTTCAAAAAATGTTAGTAATCAGTGACAGAAAGTTAGGTTAATATTTAATTGTTAGAATTGAAAAAGCTGTTGTGGGTTAGGTGATTTGTCTTTAAGATAGTCATAAGGATGGTTCCATGGTAGATTTGTCTTTAGGAGAAAACCATTGTTGCATAACTTTGGTGATTGTATATATTTAGTAGAAGCAATACATATCTAGAGACGAGACGGTATAAATATTTTTTTTAATTTTTTAAATAATTTTCCTGCGGATTTACCTGCGGAATTTTCCTGCGGATTTAGCTGCGGAATTACCTGCGGAACTTCCTGCCGAAAAATATTACCCACGAAGGTTTTAGCTGGGGACACTAAATCGCAGGAAAATCCGCAGGTAAAGTGTTTCCTGCGGAAATTTAGCTTAAATCCGCAGGTAAATCCGCAGGAAATTCCAGTATTTCTAGTAGTGATGAAAACAAAAACATTATTGTATGTGAAAGATAAAATATAATTTATCAAATATCTATCAAGTCACTAATTAGTTTTATACCTGATGCAATGATAAAAAAAGCCAACAAAAATGCCACTGTTATAGAATATTTTCTTGCCACCTCCATCGTTTTATTGTAATGTTTTCTTTTAGGGGTTTTGGTTTTTAAGTTACCATGTTGTTTAAGAGTGTGCTTATATAGGCCATAGGCTCACCTTAAACAATAACTTTTTTTATTTATGCAATAATGTCCAGCATGTTAAGTAATATTATTTTATTACTTTATAAATAAAATAAAGTAAGAAGGCGAGATATATTTCTTGAATAATGTCCAGCATTTAAGTAATATTATTTTATGAGTTTAAAAGGTAGTGCACTGACGGTGTAAAGAAACTTTACACATACATCCAATCAAAATCCTTACAGTTGCCATGTCATATTAATTTTTTTAAATTAAAATTGTGTTTTAATTGGATGCATGGTTGTGATTGGTTGACAGTGTAAAAATATTTTACATTGTCAGTGCATATCCCTTTTTCTCTTATTTTATTACTTTATAAATAAAATAAAGTAAAAAGGCGAGATATATTTATTTCAAGAGTAACTCTTTTGTTCATTTATTTTAATTTAATCTAGGTTAAATATGTTCTGATATCTATAAAATACTAAATTTTATTTTTATTCCCTATGAAAAAATATCATAATATTTGATCCTACAAAATAATTATGCATATAGTTTTAATATCTGATGTTAAACTAATATGTATTTTTGAATGATTATTTTGCAAATATGTTTAAAACATTCTAAAATATTTCTTGAAAAAAAATTAAAATTTTGATTTCTAAATCGAGATTTTCATTACTTTTAACATTATCTTTTGATATTTAAAAATTTATTTAATTTTTCTCATTTTAAAAAATTATAAAATTCTAACCATATTTGAAAAAAATTATTAAAAAATTTAAAAGTTAAAGGGTAATTAATCAACTTTAGAAATTTTAGAAAATAAAAATGACTAAATCTGCCCTACATAAAAATTTTGTAAAGATTAAAATATGTCATTTTTTAATAGAGATTAAAAATAAACTTTAATATATTTATAAGGATAAAAAAGCATATTTAACCATTTGATCAAACATTCTAGATTAAATATTTATTTAAAATTATTATTATTTTTTATTATTTTATTTTGTTAGATTCTAATCCTAAAATAGACGGTAGAAAATATATCAATTATTTTTATTAAATTTTATATAAAAATTGTTTTCTCTAAATTATTTTAATCATATGTAATACAATTTTAATTAAAATTATAATAAATTTCAATTCTTAAATTAAAAAATCACTCATTCAAACTCTTTAACGATAGGTTTTAGGTAACAAACATAAAAAGAAAATTTCTAAGTATAAAATAATGTACCAAATTATTTTTAGAAATCTAAAATAAAAAAGAGAAAAAATGATATTCATAGACAGTGTAAAATATTTTTATATTGTCAACTAATTACAATCATATATCCAATTAAAACACAATCTATAAAATAAGAAAATTTGTTGTTCTGGAAATCACAAAAATGTCCTTTTGTTATCTTAGTCTAAATTAATAATCTGGGGGCAAAAAATATATTTTGCTGATTTTTTTCAAACTCACTTTTCACTTTTTAAATCACTTTTCACTTTCCAACTCGTTCTCCACTTTTTCCCTTTCCACTTTTCACTTTTTCACTTTCCACTTTTCACTTTGTCACTTTTAACTTTTTATTACTTCATTATTATAACTAATAAACCCGTGCATAAGCACATATTCTGATTGGTTACACTCATTTGGATATAACATTTATTTTAAATGAAATGTTAACAAAGAAAAATAAATATTTAGATAGATAATTGATTATTTCGTATATAAAAATATTTAGATTAATAATAATTTTTTCCCGTATTCCAATTTGGGATAAAAAATATTTGATCATAAATATCATTTCTCATATATAAAAATATTTAGATCAATAACAGGTTTGTATTCGTATGCAAACTTCTTTTTTGTTTAGGTATCTTTTACAAAAATATTTGATTCAATAGTAAATTTCTTATATAAAAATATAAAGATCAATAATAGATTTTTTCCCATATACCATTTTTGAATAAAAAATATTCGGGACATAAATACCATTTTACGTAAATAATATATTTGTTTTCCATATACAAATATTATTTTTGTTTATGTATTATTTACAAAAATATTTGAATCAATATTAAATTTTCGTATATAAAAATATTTATATCAATGATAGATTTTTTTCCCGTATACCATTTTTGAATAAAAAATATTTGATCATAAATACAATTTCTCGTATATAAAAATATTTAAATCAATACTATATTTTTCCCCGTATACAAAATTCACTTTTGTTCAGGTATCATTTACAAAAATATTTGGATCAATAGCAAATTTTGTATATAAAAATATTTAGATCAATAGTAGATTTTTTCCCGTATACCATTTTTTAATACAAATATTTGGATCATAAATACCATTTTTCGTATGCAAATATTATTTTTGTTTAGGTATCATTTACAAAATTATTTGGATAAGTATTAAATTTTCATATATAAAAATATTTAGATCAATAATATATTTTTTGGCCTATGCCATTTTTTAATTAAAAATGGATCATAAATAACATTTTTTGTATCTAAAAATACTTAGACCAATAATAAAATTTTTTTCGTATACAAACTTCATTTTTTGTTTAGGTATCATTTATATAAATAGTAAATTTCATATATAAAAATATTTAGATCAATAGTAGATTTTTCCCCGTATACCATTTTTGAATAAAAAAATATTTGGATCATAAATACCATTTTTCGTAAATAATAGTTTTTTCCGTATACAAATATTATTTTTATTTATGTATCATTTACAAAAATATTTGGATCAATATTAAATTTTCGTATATAAAAATATTTAGATCAATAATAGATTTCTTCCCGTATACCATTTTTGGATAAAAAATATTTGATCATAAATACCATTTCTCGTATATAAAAATATTTAGATCAATAATTTTTTTTCCGTATATAGACTTCATTTTTGTTTAGGTATCATTTAAAAAAATATTTGAATCAATAGTAGATTTTTCACCGTATACCATTTTTGAATAAAAAATATTTGGATCATACATACAATTTTTCGTAAATAATAGATTTTTTTCGTGTACAAATATTATTATTTTTTTTAATCAATAAATGATTTGATTAATTCAAAAACAGTTAATACAAGACGATCTCATCCGATCCAGCCCTTATACATCAAAACACCTAATAGAGTCAACCTCTAGGAACACAAAAATACCCTATATCATCAACGATGCTAAGTGTGGTCTAAGTTTGCCATGCTCCCAACATCTATAAACTATAGTATCAATAATGCTCTTTCCAATCCTATTATTCACAGTATTCCCAAATATAGTGTCATTCCTCATTTTCCATATGGCGTATATCGTTTCACCAGCAGCACAGCTAATAATTCGAGATTTCCAATTCTTTCTTTTGCAATTTTTAATAATCCAGTCGAGCTCAGCATCCCAAGAACTAGGGACATGCCGTATATGCATCCAGTCCAGTACTTCTTGCCATATAGCTTTTGTCCTGCAACAATAAAAAAATAGATGCTGTATGGTTTCTTGACTAGGGCAGAAACAACAGACATCCTCATTCACAAGACCAAACTTCCTAAGTCTAACTTTGGTAGCCAATCTACCATTGCAAGCTAACCAAAGTATAAACATGGCACGCGGTCGAGCAATGGTGTGATAGATGATGCTGCTCCATCGAACCCGACTATGGTGTTTTTGCAGGCTCTTATACACTTGCTTCATTTTGAACCCACCCATCACCTGCTGCTGTATCTGCGCATAGAGGGGTCTCATGTCAAGTAGTTGATTCATAATCCAAGAGTATCTTGCCCTTCTTTCTCCCTGCATAACAGTTTCACCCTTCAAATAATAGATGTGAATCCATTTAATCCACAAATTATCAGTTTTGTTGCTAAGGTTCCATAGGAGTTTTAGAAGACAAACTTTATTCCACACTTCCAAGTCAACAACATTGAGGCCACCATACATTTTAGGAGTGCACACTTTCTTCCACGAGATAGGAGACTTTCTAGAGATAGTGTTGGCACCTGTCCAAAGAAAACTACGGCATATTCCATCAATTTTCTGCAGAACCGCCTTTGGAAAAGGAAGACAGACCATCCAGTAATTTATCACAGCAAATAGAACACTTTGAATAAGCTGGAGTCTGCCAGCATAAGTGAGCATCTTGGCACTCCAATGGTTCACTCTTTGCATAATCTTCTCAACTAATGGAAGGTAATGTTTTACTGCCAAACGTTTGCTAGTAAGTGGAATCCCCAGATATTTGAAGGGGAGGGCTCCCTCCATAAAACCAGTGCTACTCTTAATACTCTCTTTGCTAACATTGTCTACTGCACCAAAATAGATGAAACACTTTCTAGGATTCATCCGGAGACCTGTAGATTTTGAGAATAAAGTAAATTTGGCTAGCATAGCTTTAACTGAGCTTTGGTCTCCTCTAGAGAATAAGAGTAAATCATCCGCAAAGGATAGATTGGTGATATTCAGCTTCTTACATCTCGCATGAAATTTAAAGGCTGGGTCAAGTTGGAGCATTCGCATAGTTCTTGTGAGGTATTCCATTACTAGAACAAAAAGCAGGGGGGAAATGGGATCTCCCTGCCTGATGCCTCTCTTGGCCTCCATGGACTTAGTATATTTGCCATTGATATTGAAACAATAGCTAACAGTATTGATAGTCTTCATGATCCAATCCACAAATTTACTAGGGAAACCAAATTCCTTGAGTATGTGCTCAAGAGCTCTCCAATCCACCATATCATAGGCTTTTTGGAGATCTATTTGCATCATACATTTAGGAGCAACATTCTTCTTGTCATATCTTCTCAGTAATTCATAAGCCAAAAGCACATGGTCATGTATATGGTGTCCCTTGACAAAGGCAGCTTGATTATTATCCACAAGCTCCTGCAGGACCACTCCTAATCTGGCAGTTAAGATCCTTGAGATGATCTTATAAAATGTAGTGCAGCATGAGATTGGTCTAAAGTCCTTGATCATGTTTGCACCCTGCTTCTTAGGGATCAAGGCCACAACAGAACTACTGAAGCCTCTGTGAAGTTTTCCTTTGATGAAAAACTCCTGAACACCAGCACATACATTCTGTTTAACAATGCTCCAAGCTGACTTGAAAAATTTTGCTCCATAGCCATCCACACCAGGGGTTTTATTATCATCAATACCTTTAAGGGCATCCTCAATTTCCTTGGTAGTAACCTGTTTAACAAGAAAATCTCTTTGCTCAATGTTCACCTGTTTTCCTTTTCTCATAACCTCCACATTGATACCTTCAAGGAATTCTTCTGAGGTACCTTGTAAAGCACCATAAAAACTTAATACTTCCTTCTCAATATCTTCAGGAGAGGTTAGAATAGTACCATCCTCCTTAATAAGAGTCCCAATGTGGTTCTGCTTATGCCTTGTTTTAATAGAAGCATGAAAAAAGGCATTGTTCCCATCACTATATTTCAACCAGTCCACCTTTGCTCTCTGTCTAAGATCCATGTCCTCTATATCTCTCCATTGAATTATCTGGCCTGTCCAATTATACCTAAACAAATATTATTTTTATTTAGGTATAATTTATAAAAATATTTTGATCAATTTAAATTTTCGTATATAAAAATATTTAGATCAGTAATTGATTTTTTGAATAAATTTTTCCGTATATCATTTTTGACTAAAAAATATTTTGATAAAAAATGTCATTTTTTGTATATAAAAATATATTGATAAAAAATGTCATTTTTTGTATATAAAAATATATATATCAATAATAGTTTTTTTTTTGTGGAAGAAAAAAGTAAGAAATTGATGAAAGAGAAAAAATAGAGAATGGAGAGAGATTTGATAAGTTTGATAAAATATGAGGGTTGTATTATTTTAATAAAAAAATTAAGAACTTTATTATACAAAAACCAAATAACCACAATTTTAATATGGTGGCAAAAAATCAAATAAGAATATTTTTTATTTTCCACAACCATTAATTTTCTTATATTATAGATTTCTAATAAATTATTTTTTAATAAAAAGATTATTATGATCATTTTAAATAATTATTAATTTACATTTAAAATAATATTTAATTTTTAAAAATTAACTTTAGTAATTCAATATTAACAACGAAGAAATATAATTTGAAATAATTTTTATTTTAAGATACAATATTTTTTATGAAAATAATAATAATTTTAGTTATAAAAAAATTATTTTAATTAAAATAAATTTAAAAATATAGTTGAAAAGGTGTATTATTGGATAAAATACAAAAATGTGTGTCACTTATCATTAACTTTAATTTATATGATTCAAAATATTATTATATATATATATATATATATATATATATATATATATATATATATATATATATATATATATAGGATCAAATGACACCAAAGTGTCAAAGTTTAATTTGACATCAAATCTCAACCGTAAATAATTGATCAAACGGTGATAGGAAATGTAATAAAATAATTTTTAAAAAAATTTAGCATATTTTTCTCCTAAAAAATAAGCTATTTATTATCACCGTTTGATCAATTATTTTAACGATTGGAATTTGTTGTCAAATTAAACTTTGACACCTTGAAGTCATTTGATCCTATATATATAGTAAAATTCCATTATTATCAAATTCTATTGATTTAGATATTTTTGTAAATTATACCTAAACAATAAATATTTGTATACGGAAAAAAATTTATTATTAATCTAAATTTTTTTATATACGAAAAATAGTATTTATGATCCAAAACAAATTTATTCAAAAAAGATATATGGAAAAAAACTATTTATTGATCTACATATTTTTATATAAACGATACGTAAATAAAAGTAATATTTGTATATGGAAAAAATTTATTAATGATTTAAATATTTTTCTATATGAAAAATGGTATTTATGATTCAAAAAAATTTTATTCAAAAAAGGTAGTATACGGGAAAAAAATTATTAATGATCTAAATATTTTTATATACGAAAATTTCCAATTGATTCAGATATTTTTGTAAACAATGCCTAAACATAAATAATATTTGTATATGGGAAAAATTTATTAATGATCTAAATATTTTTATATATGAAAAAAAGTGTTTGTGATTAAAAAAATTTTGATTTAAAAATGGTATACGGGGAAATGTCTATTATTAATTTAAATATTTTTATACAAGAAAATTTACGATTGATCTAGATATTTTTGCAATTGATACATAAACATAAATAATATTTGTATACGGGAAAAAATCTATTATTTATCTAAATATGTTATATACAAAAATGATAATTATGATCTAAAAATTTTGATTCAAATTTTGATTTAAATTTAAAATAAATATATTATGTAAATAAATGCGCGTACCAAATCATAAACCGGGCGTATGCACGGGTATGTTACTAGTTTTAATTAAAAAAACTAATATGACATCATGGATTATGAAATACATGCTAAACCTTAGACCGGAGGTAAACAATGTTCAGAATTGGCATATGATCATGAATCAGCAATAGTATAATACAGGAAAGGTGTATAGGTCGATTAGAGAATTGGGGCACGATATGCCTTGGAAAAAAAATTATGTTTGGGAATGCTGCAAGGCCTAGATCAATTCAGGTGTTGTGGATGGCTTGCCATGTGAGGCTATCCACGAAAGCGAGGCTGCACATGTTGGGAATGTTAGCTAACACTGAGAATGTCTTTTGCAGGAATCTGGAAACTCAAGATCACCTGTTGTTTGGGTGTGCAGGAATCTGGGAAAGTATTTTTAGATGATTGGAAGTCTCGCATCATCCTGAAGAATGGAAGAAGGAGCTGCATTGGATTACTAGCTTGTGCAACAAGAAAGAGAGTAAAATGAAGATTCTTCAATGTGCGTTTACAGAGACAGATTATGAGTGTTGGAGGTTTCGGAACCAAATCTATTTTGGAGAAAAAACATGCCAGAAAGCTTGAATCAATGGTACTCCCATTTGTATTGACTCAGCATCAAACAAACCAGCGTTTGATCGACCTTTTAGACACTTTGTTCGTGTGCTAGTTGATTTAGACATGAAGAAAGATCTCAGCTACAATATTCTTGTGGAATGATTTGGTTTTTCTTTCTTTGTGGACATAGAGTATGAGAAAATGCCAGACTTCTGCACTTTCTGCTCTTGCATAGGGCATTTTGTTAGCAACTGTAAACGTAAAGAGGGCATTACAAGCAAAGAAATATAAAAAAGGAATAAAAAAGAAGCTAATATCCATTTGACAAGGAAATGAAATTAGGGTAATAACTCAATGGAGAACAACAAAGAGAAGGAGATTGAGACTATCCAGAATGTTCAACCCCCTATTGTTGTTGTCCCTTCAGGCCCTCGAACTGAGGAGGCAATCGATGAGGAGAATGCTGGCAGGGTGTCATACCCCAAAATTTGCCCATCTCATTCCTCTTGTTCAAACTCAGATCAAGGTACAATAACGCAGAGACATCCCTCCTAAACAAAGGTTCAAGAAACTATGGTTTATGGTCTCTTGAAGAAAATCAGTGGATCAAAAGCTCCAAGGCATCTCATATGGTCTATGATATTCCAAACTACTTCCATGACAAAATTCAGGGCTCAATTCAAAAGACTGATCACTCAATTGCTCAGAAAGTCAACAGTCGACTGATTTGACCTAAAAGTCTACTGTGGTCAAAGTACAGTCAAAACTCCTGATTTTTTATTAACATCCTTATTTTGAAGTATCATTCACCATTTGATCAAGAATTGGTCATGGTTCGTCAAGAAAAGATCAGAAATCAATAAATTCAAAAGTTTCTAAATTATGGAAAGTCAACTAAACTTTGACCAGCCATAACTCCCACATGGAACATCATAAATTTTCCAACCAAAGCTCATTCTGAAGGAAATTCAGTTCTCTACAACTAGAGGCTCGCAAAAAGCTATTTCGTCAGGAGCCATATCATCAAGATAAAATTCTCAAATGCAAAATATATTCCAAAATGGTTTATAGAGGACGTTTGGAGCTCTCTAAAAAAGTCCTAGAACATCTCATTATGATGAATATCGAAGGGGTCACGATTGACAGAAGTTGGCTAAAACATGAAAAAAAAACATGGAAGTCAATTTGGAAATGTGTGACTATTGGGCCTATCATTTGATTCTAAGCAGGCCCATGGCTTTAAGAGAAGTCTCTAATTCCACCTTTTATTTTTTATGAATTTATTAATATTTATTTGAGTTTTTATTCATTTAAAATATTAAATAAATCATAAAAAAATTGGATTAAATTATAAGTCAGTTTTGAATTTTTATAGAAGCTAAAAATTCTGATTTTTTGGAATCATGTGAGATTGAGTGAGATTTGATTAGAACTTAATTAAGGGTTAAAAAGGAAGGATTCAATATCAATTAAAAACAAAATTACAATCATCCAAATGTGAGGGATTTGATTCAGGTTCTTAAACCTAAAATCACTTGTATATATTGACGACAAAAATCAGAATGAAGGGTTTTTTTTTTTTGGCAGCAGACGAATCCTATTCTAAAAATCATGAAGCAAGAGGACGGATTGCAGCCAAGAGGAACCCTGACTCACGTACAAAGAAAAACGTGACATTCAAGAATTTGCAGACCAAGAGTTCAATTGATTCAAGCTATTCTCAGGATATAAATCAATCCCTCAACCTTCTCTGAATTATCCTGGGCCATTGCAAGTTATTCACGCTCCCAGAATCGCAACTGTAGCCTTCACGGTTTGTCCCAAAAATTTGGGGATCGTATTCGTACCTATGCGCGTATTCGACTCGTTTTGATCATATATTTGTGTTCCTAACATGATTTCGATGCTTCCTGTATGATTTAATTTTAGTTTAAATGCAAGGACGAAGTTTCACCATAGTTGGGGTTTCGGAACTCCAAATAGGGAACCATGAATAGAGACAAAATTGGCCAAAACGGATTGCGCCATTGGATTCAGAGAGAAATTTCCAATCGATTCATGTCTTTAGATTTTATTTATTCACTGTGTTCCTTTAGCTCGAAAATTGCAGGATATGGCTATGGACCAAAAAGCTTCGTGAAGGAGAAGAGAAGAAGACTGGGCGCAGAGGGTTCTTTCGTTTTTTTAAATTTCATTGGTTTGTTTCTTTTATAATATATTTGTTGTATCATAATATCAAACGATCTTCACAGCATGGTTGGTCAGGGAAGCCTTTTGTAAGGCATGGAACCTGAGTTCGAATCTCATTGAGGTCCCTTTATTTTTAACAAATTTGTGTTATGGCTTGCTTGTGAATCCAGTGTATCTCTCTCGCCCATGACCTACGATGTGTCTTCAGCGCTACATCATCGGATCCTCGTCTTGACAAATCTAACGGCCAGGAAGCGTGATCTCACCATGAACCCTCAGCCTTGCTGCACACATGAACGAAGCTGAGTTTCTTACTTTTATCTTTTGTTTTTCTTTAATTTTTGTTTTTCTTATTTGTTTTTTTAAATAATTACTTTAAAATTGTTTTTATAACTAAAGGCATTTAGTTTTTAATTATTGTTATGAATAAGTTTTTTTAATTAATTAATATATAGTTTTTTAATAACTAGATAATTGATTTAAAACTATTTTTGTCGATTTAATTAATTAGGTTGAAAACCAGTAATTAATTAATTTGGCTTTTTATTTATTCTATTAACCACGGCTAACTTGTGCCCTAATCAGGGCTTACGAAGATCGTGCGTACACTAAAAAATATTCTTTTGTGCACTTTTTCAGGGTTAGCAACAGGGTTTCTTTTGTGCACTTTTTCAGGGTTAGCAACAGGGTTTCTTCCGATTACGTGCCATGCCTTTCACAAAGCTAAGTCCCGATTCAACTCTCGTTATTATTTATTTTTTTCTCTTTTTTATATTTAATACAATATTATTTTTGCCTTTTATTCTTTTTAATTATTTATTTTGCCTCGCTAATTTAAAAGAACTGTCCATACACTCACTATATATTATTTTGCTGTTAATTCTCAGATGTTCAGAGTCAATGCTCGAGGCAACCTCCGACTGTCAACCTTCATCAATCGAAGCTAAGTTTCTTTCATATTTTTTCTTTTTTCTTTTATCCTTATATTTTTTATTAGGGTTAACCTTACCTGTTCCTGAATTAATAATGCACTTACCCCTTTTTTGGTTTCTATTTTTCACACCTTTTCAGGGTTTGCCAACCGCCAAAGCTCAAATAGTCGGTAACCCTAAAACTCTAATCTCTTTTATTTTTCTGCTTAATTATTACTTATGTCAAACCCGCTGGTTTCTTTTTCCCTTTCCCATATTCTTATGTATCTGTTCCTGGTTTGTATTGCTTGGCCTTAAAGGCACTGTTTTATATTTTCTGCCATGGTTAGTAATTTAGGGAGTGCAACCTTGAACTGAATTAGAGCCATTTAATTACAAGATAATATATTTCGAATTGAATCACATGATTGTTGCACCCACACAAACTTTTTTGGTAACCTCTTTTGCTGCATGTTGCCTTGTTGCCTTGTATTTTTTGCAGAACAGCCATGTCCCTCGAATACGAGGATACCTCAGCCATGTTTCCTCGATAAATACAACGGTCATAAGACCCTAATGATGATGCTGCCTTCGATACACCAATATGACCTCGACCCTCGGAAGTTGCCTACGAAAGGCTGAGGTATCCTTTGGCTGCCTATGAAAGGCTATTCTGGTCCCTCCCTTAGACTACCTGCCTCCCTATGGCATGGGACAGTCTTATGGCGAACGACATTGCGACGACCCTTCAACCTCCAAATGAAAGGCTTCCTGCCCTCTTATGGCATGGATAGACCCTTTCACCCTGAAAGGCTAAAAGAACTATTTTCTACATTATTAAGGTAATTGCCCCTGATTGCTTTGCCTTGCTCTAAAACCTTTTTCATATTCTTTCTCATAAATCTTCAATAAGGCTACGCTCATTTACGAGCTAAAGTCCTTATCTCCTTTTTTTTTTTTGCAGAGGGTGCCTTACACCTTCCCTTTGCATAATCACCCCATGAACCCTATTTTATTTAAAAGGTTTTTTCCTGTTCTTTTAGCCTTTCTAATTAATTTGGATAAAATAAAAGTCGGTGGCGACTCATGCTTAACCGCGACATTTCGAAATAAAGTCAGTTCACCGTATTACACAGGAATTTGGCTATTCCTCTACAATCCCCTGAAGATGAGAACAAATTTGAGAGTGAATATGTTGATGCCACTCAGTTAGTTGAGTTTGTCCCGGAAACCCATATTGACCCAAAGCTTAGGGCCCAAGTCACTAATTTCCTTGACGAATCTTAGGCCAACATGGCTGAGCTAGATAAAGATGATGATCATGGAGTAGACCTCTTCCCCAACAAAGACTTCCAGCTGGTTACTAACAGTAAGAAGATAAACAAAAAAAGCCCTAACAGTGATTAACACTAGGCCCAAGCCTAGTTAACTCAACGTGACATTATGAATTACCTCTTTTGGAACATTAGAGGGGTAGCTAACAGTGATTCAATACTTTCCCTAAAAAGGTTGATTCTGAAAAACTCTCCTGAGTTTGTATTCATAGCTGAGCCTTGGATGCAGTTTGACAAATTTCCCACTCATTGGCTTGACAGGTTTGATCTAAAGCTGTTTGTAGTCAATGATAGGGAGTCCTTGTGTAATACGGTGAACTGACTTTATCGAAATGTGCGGTAAGCAAGAGTCGCCGCCGACTTTTATTTTATCCAAATATCAGAAAGGCTAAAAGAATAGGAAAAATCTTTTAAATAAAAACTGAGTTCGGGGGTAATTTATGCAAAGGGAAGGTGTAAGGCACCCTTTGCATCCATGGTTTTCCATGGGCTCTTAATTGCTTTGCTCTTTAGTTTTGAAGCCAAAAGTTTCAGAAATGTAGAAGAAGGAGAAATAAGGACTTTAGCTCGTAAAATGAGCGTAGCCTTATTGAAGGTTTATGAAAAAGTGTAAGAAAAAGATTTAAGCCAGAGCAAAGCAATTAGGGGCAAATTACCTGGTTAGATGAAAAATGTTCTTTTAGCCTTTTAGGGCTATCCATACCATAGGAGGGTAAGAAAGTCCTTTGATTTGGAGGTTGAAGGGTCGTCGAATTATCGTTCGCCATAATGTCCCATGCCATAGAGGGGCAGTTAGTCTAAGGGAAGGATCAGAATAGCCTTTCGTTTAGGCAACCAGAGGATACCTCAGCACTTCATAGGCAACTTCGAGGGACGAGATCATATTTGGCGAACCGAAGGCAGCATCATTAGGAACTTATGATCTTTGAATGAACTGAGGGCAATATTGCTGAGGTATCCTCGTATTCGAGGGACTTGGCTATTCTGCATTAAAAACACAAGGCAACAGGCAACAGGAAACAAGAGGGGTACCATAAAAGGTGCGTGTGTGCAACAATCACGTGATCAGATTCAATTATATTATCTTGTATTTAAATGACTCTAATTCAATTCAAGGTTACACTCCCTAAGTTACTAACCACACAATAATATAATATGACAGGTTTAAGTGTCTTCAAGGCCACACAATACAACCTCGAAGCAGATACAAAAATATTATGGGGATGGGGAAAAGAGGAATAATAGAACCAACAATGCAATAGGTCTGACGCAAGTAATAATTTAAAAGAAAGAAAAATAAATTAGGTTAGGTTTTAGGGTTACCGACTAGTCGAGCTTTGACGGTTAGCTGACCCTGAAAATTGGGAAAAAGAAAAATAAACACAAAAAGGGGTGAGTGTAGGCGGAGTTCATTATATTTGAAGGCAAACCCTAATTTTAAATAAAAGAGGAAAAAATAACAAATATTTAAATAAGGATTAAATCGGGACTTAGCTTTTGATCTGATATGGTTCGTAGTCGGAGAAAATTCTGATGCTAACCCTGAAACTGCACAAAGAAACATAAAATTCTTAGTGTAGGTAGTGATCTTCGTAAACCCTGATGAGGGTACGAATTAATTAAAATAAATTACCAATTGAAATAATACCAAAAGTTAATGGTGAAAAATTGAGTGTAACATCCCATACATAATTGACTAGTATATTATGCATGAAACGTTAAAAATTGGTATTTGAGTACGTACAAAAGCCAAAGATACAAGATGATCCATATAAATACAACATGAAATAATATTGATAATTACAAAACATGTGTCTTCAATGGATCTGCACAGCGGAAGAATAAGATCTAACAAGGTCTTCGAGCCAACACCACTTCTCTGTCTTCAGTCCAAACCTGCTACTGACCAACCACTGCTAAACTACACCTGAAAAAAAAAGGATAAGTTGATTGGGGTGAGATTACTAAATCTCAGTGAGTCCTCCTATCCTATGGGTCCACTCGGATCTACAGGGTACATGCATCAAAACCGAATCCACCATTGATCCGGGGTTTATCCTCACATCCGGTACAAGTACGGAGCAAC
This sequence comes from Vicia villosa, assembly GCF_029867415.1. Classification (NCBI taxonomy): domain Eukaryota; kingdom Viridiplantae; phylum Streptophyta; class Magnoliopsida; order Fabales; family Fabaceae; genus Vicia; species Vicia villosa. The sequence continues at coordinate 10,649 of NW_026706773.1, read as the reverse complement.
ACATGAATCGTTCACCCTAGGAGTCATCATATCACAAGTACACAAATAGTACAACAAACATGTATGCCAAAAACCATACCCGTGTATGGGGAATCCAGAAGTGGTAACAACCAACCTACCTAGGCTGCACACACACCCTCGGTGAGTCACCAAGTACCTGTCGTCAATAAGACTCGCACAAGACCATCGCTAGATGAAACGAACAATCCTACATGGAATCCTATCCGTGACGAGTTACAGCGGTGACATTGCCCACACGGCGTCATGGCCCCGTCATCATCTATACGCAATATGGTTATCACAAGTGCGACACGCCTAAATGACTGTACAAGCCCAACCGGGTAGGAGCCTAATGGTGTAGCCTACGTGGCACCATTAGAGGTGAGTTATCCAAGTGATTTCGCCTAATTGGCATCACAACTCCACCATACCAAGCACGCCAGGTGTATTCTCCAGGTGAGACACGTCATAGAGACTCTCACAAGCACACTCGCAATGGTAGCTCAGGTGTGTCAATCATACCAAGAACGCCAAGGTGTATTCTCCATGTGAGACACGCCATAAAGACTCTCACAAGCACACTCGCAATGGTATTGTCGGAAACTAGTCCATATACAATGGTGCCTTACCACCTAGTAGTGGCCCACTTCGATTCTAGCATACCACACTCATAACAAGCGTCAATCACACAATACAATCAATCCCGAATGCTTAACCGAAACAACGGGCTTTAGCAATTATTCATGTTCCATCACATTGCATTCATAAAAGCATTAAGGAACAAGCATTAGTAGTTACACTATCACACTCGATTTATGCATAATTCACAATTTCCGTATATTCAAATGGAAGTATTGAAATTTAATACTTAACAGCGTCACATACTACCAACAGGTACGCATAAACAATAAGGGAGGAGTCCGGTTACGAATGAAAATCAGAACTGCACTAAAGGGGTAAGAAACAGAATTCTGCAATCAGCATCTTCCGCTTAGCGGCTCCTGTCCGCTTAGCGACTTCGCGATATTTATTTTTCCACAAACAGCATCTTCCGCTTAGAGGCCTCACCTCCGCTTAGCGTACTCGCGATTTTCTGGAAAATGTTCATCATCCGCTAAGCGGCCTTAGCCCGCTTAGCGGACCATAGCAGAATCAGAAAAATGCAGAACGCACCAGTTCCGCTATGGGGGTATTCTAACCCCTAGATTCACCTGCATGTAACAATTAAAGACATATCCAGCCAACAAATAACAAGAGCAACCAACAATTAACACAATTATCATGTTAGTGTCATGGATTTATGATTATTTCTCACAATCCCTAAACCCCAATCACTAACCCTTACATGCAAATCCCCAAGTTACTATCTAAGGACTCACCTTGGATTTAATGGAGGTTAAGATCATGTTCTTGCTGCCATTGAACTCCCACCATAGCCAAAGTTTCACTTCACCTTCATCAAACCCGTATCTACTCTCTTCATACTTTCAGCATGACTGACACAACTTCAAGCTCAGTTTTCTCCTCCAAAACAGAAGCTATGAATGCGAACCATAGGTGCAAATCGAAGAGAAATTTGTTAGCTTTCCAATGGGACCAGAATCATTACGATCGGAGTTACGAGTTGAGAGTTATACCTGATTTAGTGGGAGCTGTCCATGGTGTACGAAAATGAGACTTGAAGATGACATCCATGAGCTTCTCTTCTAAACTCTCTCCACTTTAGTTATAAAAATCTGACTTAGAAACATCATAAAACCATGCTTATTTACTCTTATGCCATAAGTTCATGCGAGATGTGTTCAAAGTCCAATTTGTCCCCCAACTAAGCTATAACTACAATCTTGCCATTGGTTGATTTCTAACCAACATCTTTCTATTCCAACTAACCTTCTCTTAATTATAATTAATCCATTGTTTCCCTCTTAGCACTTCATAATTATATGAATTATCATGCTTAGACTAATACGGGGTATTACATCGAGAGTTCGAATCAATATATCGATTAAATAATTATTGGATGTAATCCTAATTATTTAATTGATAAAACAGTTCATTCGAAAATAATTTTGAATTTTAAATAATAACCATAAACAATTATGAATAAAATTGTAAAAAATCTCGGACTTTCGATAAAATAATTGTAACTATTATTATAAAAACTAAATTTTAGGATAATTAAAAAAAAAAGAACACTTAATTATTTATAGTAAAAATAAAAGAGAGAAAAAGAAATTAAAAAGGAATAAAAAAAACTTTATATAATTATATAAAAAAATCTTAGCTGTGATTGGGTGTGACACCCTCTTGAAGGAACATGGTAGATGTGTAGACTTGAGGACGTTGGATCGATCCAGGTGGTGATTTGATGGTTGTGGTGAAGGGCCTCATGGTGCACGCATACAATGCCCTTATACTGAATCATTATCTGAATGCTGAACAAAAATTCCAACAAAATGCATGACCCTGGTGAGGATCGAACCGACGCTTCCTCTCTCAAACGCCCTTATACACACTCTTCTACCACTCGGCCAATGGTTGTTCGCTGATTAACACACTCATTCAGTTAATAATATATAAATAATGGTATTAGATGGGGAAAAGCGCGCCAGATTTTGAACGAGCCAGTAGCCTCGTGACACCACATCATCTTCTTCATGGAAACCTGCTAAAATCTTTTTACAACGCCCTTCACAGATTAGCTATAAAAAACCCGTACCTTTTACACCTGTTCATCATAAAACATCCATACATGCTCATAAAATAAAAAGTAAAACCATGGTTCGAACCACACGGTCCTTGCGAACTCATTCATGGCCTCGATTCGGCCTAATTGTCCCTGTTTTGCAAAAACCCAATTTGAAACCCTAGTATCCACTAATGGTGATTCACGGTATAAACACGTAACAAGCAAATTAATGACTCAGAATTAATCTAAACATCCAAACAAACCATAATATGCAACTTAAATTCATATATGATGCATGTAAAGATGAAATCGAGATAAGTAAAAAACGGCCAAACCGTGGTGAACTGAGGGCGATTAGGAGAGCGTCAGCCTTCGAGAGTGGTTTGAATCTCTTCAATGATCTTCCAAGAATGTTTTTGAGCGCCTAGAACACCTTGAATTTGCCTTAAACTCAAAAACACCTTTGAAATTTCCTTTGACAATGTCTGAACCATGTCAGGGAGTCAAATGATGATGGTCAACTATGTGTTAACCATGTCAGGGATGAACTGATGATGGTCAATTATGTGTTTACCATGTTTGGGATGAACTGATGATTGTCAACTATGTGTTAACCATGTCAAGGAGTCGCCTGATGATGTCCGACTATGTGTGAAGCATGTTACAAATGAATTGATGATGGTCAACTATGTGTTAACCATGTTACAAATTAATGGACGATGGTCAACTATGTGTGAACCATGTCAGGGTTCAACAAATGATGGTAAACTATGTGTGAACCATGTCAGGAATTCAACTGATGATGGTAAACTATGTGTTAACCATGTCAGGGATTCAACTGATGATGGTAAACTATGTGTGAAGCGTGTCAGGGATTCAACCGATAATGGTAAACTATGTGTGAACCATGTCAGGGATTCAATCGATGATGATAAACTATGTGTGAACCATGTCATGGATTCAAATGATGATGGTAAACTATGTATGAAGCGTGTTACAGATGAACTGATGATGGTCAAATATGTGTTAACCATGTCAGGGATTCAACTGATGATGGTAAACTATGTGTGAAACATGTCAGGGATTCAACTGATGATGATATACTATGTGTGAACCTTGTCAGGGATTCAACTGATGATGGTAAACTATGTGTGAAGCGTGTTACAAGAATTCAACTGATGATGGTAAACTATGTGTGAACCATGTCAGCGATTCAACTAATGATGGTAAACTATGTGTGAACCATGTTAGGGATTCAACTGATGATGGTAAACTATGTGTGAACCATGTAAGGGATTCAACTGATGATGGTAAACTATATGTGAACCGTGTTACAAGGATTCAACTGATGATGTTAAACTATTAGTTCACCATGTCAGGGATTCAAATGATGATGGTCAACTATGTGCGAACCATGCCAGGGATTCAACTGATGATGGTAAACTATGTGTGAACCATGTCAAGGATTCAACTGATGATGGTCAACTATGTGTAAACCATGTCAGGGATTCAATTGATGATGGTAAACTATGCGTGAACCATGTCAGGGAGTCAACTGATGATGGTTAACTATTTTGTGAACCATGTTACAGATGAACTGATGAAGGTCAACTATATGTGAACCATGTCAGGGAGTCAACTGATGTTGGTCAACTATGTGTGAAGCATGTCAGGGAGTCAACTGATGATGGTCAACTATGTGTGAACCATGTTATAGATGAACTGATGACGGTCGACTATGTGTTAACTTTGTAAGGGAGTCAACTTATGATGGTCTACTATGTGTTAACCCTCTTACAGATGAACTGATAATGGTCAACTATGTGTGAACCATGTCAGGGAGTCAACTGATGATGGTCAACTATGTGTAAACCATGTCAGGGTTTCAATTGATGATGGTAAACTATGTGTGAAGCATGCCAGTGATTCAACTGATGATGGTAAACTATGTGTTAACCATGTCATGGATTCAACTGATAATGGTAAACTATGCATGAACCATGTTACAGATGAACTAATGATGGTAAACTATGTGTGAACCATGCCAGGGAGTCAACTGATGATGGTCAACTATGTGTTAACCATGTCAGGGAGTAAACTGATGATGGTTAACTATGTATGAAGCATGTTACAGATGAACTTATGATGGTCAACTATGTGTTACCCATGCCAGGGAGTAAAATGATGATGGTTAACTATGTATGAAGCATGTTACAGATGAACTGATGATGGTCAACTATGTGTGAACCATGTCAGGGAGTCAACTTATGATGGTCAACTATGTGTGAAGCATGTCACAGATGAACTAATAATGGTAAACTATGTGTGAACCATGTTAGGGAGTCAACTGATGATGGTCAACTATGTGTTAAACATGTCAGGGAGTCAACTGATGATGGTCAACTATGTGTTCACCATGTAAGGGAGTCAACTGATGATGGTCAAATATGTGTTAACCATGTCAAGGATGAACTGATGTTGGTCATCTATGTGTTAACCATGTCAGTAAGTTAACTGTTGATAGTCAACTATTTATTAAACATGTTAGGGAGTTAACTAATGATGGTCAACTATGTGTTCACCATGTAAGGGAGTCAACGGATGATGGTCATTTATGTGCAAACCATGTTACAGATGAACTGATGATGGTCAACTATGTGTGAATCATGTCAGGGAGTCAACTGATGATGGTCAACTATGTGTGAACAATGTCAGGGAGTCAACTGATGATGGTCAACTATGTGTGAACTCTGTCAGGGATTCAACTGATGATGGTCAACTATGTGTTAACCTTGTCATGGATTCAACTGATGTTGGTAAACTATGTGTGAAGCGTGTTACAGATAAACTGATGATGGTCAACTATGTGTTAACCATGTCAGGGAGTCAATTGATAATGGTCGACTACGTGTTAACCATGTCAGGTAGTCAACTGATGATGGTCAAATATGTGTTAACCATGTCAGGGATTCAACTGATGATGGTCAACTATGTGTTAACCATGTCAAGGATTCAACTGATGATGGTAAAATATGTGTGAAGCATGTTACAAATGAACTGATGATGGTCAACTATGTGTTAACCATGTCAGGGGGTCACCTGATGATAGCCGACTATGTGTTAACCATGTCAGGGAGTCAACTGATGATGGTCAACTATGTGTTAACCATGTTAGGGAGTCAACTTATGACAGTCAACTATGTGTTAACCATGTTAGAGATTCAACTAATGATGGTCAACTATGTGTTAACCATGTCAGGGATTCAACTGATGATGGTAAATTATGTGTGAAGCGTGTTACAAATGAACTGATGATGGTCAACTATGTCTTAACCATGTCAAGGAGTCAATTGATGATGGTCAACTATGTGTTAACCATGTCAGGGATTCAACTGATGATGGTAAACTATGTGTGAAATGTGTTACAAATGAACTGATGATGGTCAACTATGTGTTAACCATGTCAGGGAGTCAACTGATGACGGCCGACTATGTGTTAACCATGTCAGGGAGTCAAATTATGATGGTCGACTATGTGTTAACCATGTCAGGGATTCAACTGATGATGGTCATCTATGTGTTAACCATGTCAGAGATTCAACTGATGATGGTAAACTATGTGTAGGGGTGGCAAACGGGCATGCCCGCCCCGTTTAGGCCCGCCCCGCAAAAGCCCGCGAAAAAACGGGGCGGGGCGGGGCGAACATATTAGAGAGTGCGGGTCTAAAACCTTGCCCCGCCCCACAAAAAAGTGACGGCGGGGCGGAGAAAGCCCGCGGGCATTGAACCTTTTAGGCCTAAATGTAACGCCCCATACATACATTGCCTAGGATATACGTATATGGCATTAAAATGGTACTCGAAAATCATAAACATAAGCAGTGGAATAGATAATGTATAAGTACAAGTACAAAAGCCCAAACTGTCATGGCCAAAATACATGAGTTCCAACTGGTACAAATACATATCCATAGTACAAAAGATGGAAATACAAAAGATCATAAACTACGACAGAACACATCGCCAAGAAACATCGACTCGAAGCTAAGCCATCTTACCCTTGCCTCGATCCTGCCTCGAACCACCTGTAAAAAGAATAATTGGAATGGGGTGAGATTACTAAATCTCAGTGAGTCTCCCTATCTTACGGGTTCACTCGGTTCTACAAGGAGCATGCAATCAATGGATTCACCGAGAATCCGGGTTACCTCACGGCTAGGTACAAGTACAAACAAGGTACACCATCATTGGAAGTCCCATAACTTATCCAATATGGCCACAAAGATAATCACATAGTCAAAACCACCGTATGCAAACCCGTACCCATGTACGAGGAATCCAGGAGTAAGTTACAGCCCGCTCATTAGGCTACGCAATCTACACCCTCGGTGAGTTACACCCGTGCATCGCATCAAGAGACTTGTACCGGCACACGGAAAGATGGAACAAACGAGTCCTATGTGGCACACCGTTCGTGACGAGTTACCGCGGTGACTTGCCTACGTGGCGTCACAGCCTCGTCAACCACCAAAACGCACGTGTGAGGGACCCAGCCAGCTCAGTACAAAACGCCATCTTGACAACACGAGCCCACCGGGCGAAAGCCTAGTGATGTTGCCTATGTGGCATCACTAGAGGTGAATCGAAAGTAATGTTGCCTACATGGCATTACTTCTCCACCATACCAAGTACGCCGATGTGTAACCGCTAGTGGAGAAACGCCCTATAAGACCTCCACATGCACATCGCAATGGTAGCTCAGGTGTGTAGAACATACCGAGAACGCTGATGTGTACTGCAAGTGTGGAAGTGCCCCCATACGGCCCACACAAGCACATCGCAACGGTACCAAGTGTTCTATGCGGTTTATCCCCTAATAGCCTAGGCCCACTCCGATTCAGGCATACCACAACACAATCAAGCCACACAGGCAAAGCGTCTCCGAACGTTCAACCGGAACGAACGAGAATAACAATGATCACATCATAACACAATCAACAATTGCATAGCTCAAATATACATGCATACAAGTAAGATGATGATCATATCGTAGCCTCATACACTTAAATCAAGTACTGGCATATCATACAAGTCATAAGAGGCCTTCGATTCCGATACGAAACGAAACTGCACTCAAATGGGAGAAATATCAATTCTGTACCAGACTAGTTCGCTACAGCGAACTTCTGTTCGCTACAGCGAACTCAAACAGAAGCTAAACTCCTTCAAACCCAGGTCAGTTCGCTACAGCGAACTCCAGCGAAGCCCCGATTCGCTACAGTGAAGGAAAGTTCGCTACAGCGAATAAATCAATTCAGCTCCCAGGTTTATTCGCTACACCGTTCGCTACAGCGAATCATTCGCTACAGCGAATGAAAGTTCGCTGCAGCGAACTCTGCAAAATCAGCAAAAATGCAGAAACGTATTTGGGGTCCCCAAGCCCCAAATTTCCACATGCATCCATTCTTAAGCGAAAATGAGACATAGAAACAATGTGTAAACTAATTATTGCTACCAATAAGGACTAACACATGCAAAAGGATGAGGATCAAAAGCATTTACTCACAAACCCTTAATCCCCAAAGTTAGCATAAACCCTCAAACATTCCCCATGGTCTCTATCTATGAGACTCACCTGATTAAGCTGAGGAAGAAGCTCTGAAAATCAGAAGTAGATGATGAAGGTTGATGGATCAAAGGTGCATGCAAGGCTGAAAGTTGAAGTTGGCAATGGGTCTTCCTCTCCTTCCTTCTTGTTTCACGTTCTTCCTCTTCTACTCTCCACAATTCTGTTTTTGGCTTCTAAAAATCAGAATTGTTCCAAACCAAACAACCCTTAAGACTTAGATAGAGTGCAAAGACTTAAGTATCCCCCAACTAAACTTTATTTACCAAAGTGCCATTTAGTTACATTCTAACTAAATAGTTATTCCTAATATTTAGTCTCTTGAAATAATATTAGGATATTATATTCTCCCCCCCTTAAATAGAATTCGTCCTGGAATTCGAAAACTTACCAGAATAGGTGAGGATACAACTCCCGCATCTCTGATTCGAGCTCCCAAGTGGCTTCGTCAGGACGCGACTCTTCCCATAACACCTTCACAAGAGGTATCTCTTTGCTTCTCAATGACTTACTAGCATACTCCAAAATACGACACGGATTCGGTTGGAAGGAAAGATCTGGTTCTACTTCAATCGTATCTGGTAGGATAGGATGAAATGAATCCGGTACAAACTTCCGCAACTGAGACACATGGAAAACGTCATGCAGCCCGGATAGTGAAGGAGGCAACGCTAACTGGTATGCGACTTCACCTATCCGTCTCATGATTTGATAAGGTCCTACGTATCTCGGGCTAAGCTTGCGCGTCTTAAACGGTCCTTTCAACCTCAACCTCGGAGTCACCTTCAAGAACACATGATCTCCTACATCAAACTCCAACGGTCTCCTTCGTTTGTCTGCATAACTCTTCTGTCGATCTTGAGCTTGTTTCATCTTATCTCGGATCATCTTAACCTTTTCTGTGGTTTCTTGAATTATCTCCGTGTTAGCTGAAGATTTCGTTGAACAAATATATGTGCTTCGAAGGAGTGTATGATCGAAGGCAAGGTGGTTACTGATGACCATCTCTGAGAAATATAAAATGGCTACTGATGGCCATGTTTCGATAGTAAAAAATGTCTAAGTTTTTTATGAAGATGATGGCTACTGAAAGCTATTGGAAGGACATATCCTCGAAGACTTAGACAAAATTTATGAATTTGCTTAAGTATTATTATTTAGCGTGTTTGTTAGTAAGTGTTATTAACATACTGCCACGCGTCGAAGATGGACTCAGGCGGGAAGATTTGAAATTCGAAGATAGTTGCGTAACTGCTTATTCACAGATGTCATCGCTGGAAGTTCTTATGAGAAACGTGGCAGCGGATTAGCATAGGGCCGTTATGGTCGAAACTAGTATAAATAGGAGTTTTTATGATAGAATTCCGTGTGTTCATTTTGTACAAATCACTCACATATTTACTCAAGTATCAAGCGTTAACGAGAACGAGTTCGCTGAGAAAATGTACGTATGACACCATCATCTTAATACATGAGTATTATCTTTTATTGCTTTTCGTTTTCGAATATCTTTAAATTCTTGCATTCTACTTACTTCTTGTCATTTACATTACTGTATCTTTACTTTCATGTTATTTACTTTCATGTTATTTACTTTCATGTTATTTACTTTCATGTTATTTACTTTCAAGATCTTTAACAGTTTTATGTTTTAAGATTCTTTTTAACAGAATTGCATGTTACGTTATCTGCGTTGTTTACATTTTAAAGTCATAATCACATATAATCAAGTCATCACTAAAAGTGTATGTTTTCAATCGAATAACATTTGTCGAAGACAACGAATCATGAACATGGTTCTAAAGAATATTGATAACAATCTAATTGACTATGTGTCCTAGGATCAATCTAGTCGATCCTGCGAGTAACCAAATCATATTTATTATAGTTTGGAGGACTAGCGGTTGTTTACTGGAAATCACCGTAAACAAATTGGCACGCCCAGTGGGACAGTGTCGAACGGATTGTTTTAATCAATTGCTTTGTTTTGTCTAGACAATATCAAGACCTTGTATGAACCTTAGGAACGGTAAATTAACAAACAGTGCACAACCGGTTCCCAAACGAAGGTACAACAAGAAAATGGCTGTTACAGCCAGTGCAGGGGGTGATCAAGATCCCTCACAAAGCACAGGATCAGGAGCGGCAAATTCGAATTCCACTCAAGGAACAAGGGATACAACGGGTCCAAATGGATCGAGACCTGCAGATAATTCCCAGTCGGTGCCTGAGAATAATACAGGACTTTCAGGGACTTTGCCAGTTTCAGTGTCAACAACTGCACCTTCGACCACGAGTGCAGAGGAAGTATTACCGTTTCCCTCAACAAATGCT
>NW_026706772.1:0-72953 GCF_029867415.1 Vicia villosa | reverse complement strand
GTTTTCATAAAGAGACCCTAAAAGCAGTTGGCTGAGGTTGAGCTTTTTTCCAGCATGCAACTGATTAGCCATGCAAAGGTATCTCTTTGCAACTTGAATAGATCTTGAGCAGAAGGCACATCGTGAAAGCCATAGCGCTAGAAAAGCAATATGTTCTTCATCAGATACTGCCGTTTCGGTGGTAATATGATGATTCTGGATGAATGTGGTATAAGTGACTTGTGAGTCATTAAAACCAATAGTATCATCATCCATTTCATTAGGATCGAAGGTTTCGCCAGTTGGTCGAAGTCCTGTAATCGCAGCCACATCAAAAAGAGTAGGGGTAACCATTCCACAGGGGAGATGGAAAGTGTTGTGAGAAGCATCCCAAAAATGAACCGCTGCTACTAACATGGGTTGGTTGTATTCTAAACCTGTCTTTGACAGTTGAATCAAATCGTATATTCCTAACGATTTCCAGAAGGATTCTTTCTGTTTCTCTACTTTTTCTAACCAGGCATAGTACAAATCAGGATCCTTGGCCAAAGGAATTGACCTAAACACTTTTACAGAGTTGGTCATATAGTTTACCCTAATTTTCGCTAAAGCTAAAGGAGTTACAGTTGGAGTTTCTTCCATGTTAGCAGATTTTCCTGAGGGAGAACAGCCATCTTCATCTATCCTAATTTTGCTAACTAATGGTCTGGTCTTGTAATAAGCAGGGAAGAATTTATTCAGAGATGGGATATTTTCACCTGGTAATGGACCCATAAAAGCGAGAGATTTTCCAGAAAGTTCAAAGGGAATGATTACCTGGGAAGCGTAAATAGCGCGTATTTCTTCGGTGTTAGGGTTTTGAACGTACTCTTGTTCTCCAGACCGTGTTGTTGATTGGAGCTTCAGAGCAGGTTGAAGAACATTTGAAGATGAAGCCATAGAGAAATTTCTGATTAAGAGAACGAGATTTTGAAGAAATTGAAGATGTTTGATTTTTGAAGAAGATGAAGAAATAGCAGTTCAGGTATGCTCCATTTAAGATAAATTCCTTTTACTCCTTTTAGGTTTATGGATGTAAGACATGTGGCAAATAACAAATTAATGGTTGAGATTTAAAATTAATAATTTTTTTTATTTAATAAAAAAGAGAGAGAGAGAAAACCACTTTCTCTTCCCTCACGTTGCAATTTTATTTTATTTAATAATAGAGAAAACCATTTTCTCTCCCCTCACATTGTAATTTTCATTCTCTGTCAAATTTTCTTAGTCTCATTCTTTTTTCTTCTTTTTTATCTCATCTCCTCCGCCACAATTCATAAACTATTATAATTCTATTATTGTAATTTTATTATCGAAATTTATAAATTATTGTAAATTTGTAATCAAAATTCATATATTATCGTAATGCCGGTGCCGGAATTCGCCGGCATTTAGCGTTGCCTGCAATCACCTGCAATCACCATTGTTGGCCATAGTCATATCTCCAATAACAATTTAATTCAATTAAAATCTGGAAAATTCAATGTCACCAATAATTTAATATCGTTGCTGTAATTTCAAAACAAATCACAACGTTATAGTAACAACACAACACATGAAGATTTCTCTTAAATGCATATTATCAAATTAAAAATCTGACAGAAATCACAACATTACAGTAACAACACATAAGGTAACAATAAATATGTTTCTAACAAATATATCAAAATACTTAGATATAATATGTCTAAAAAAAGTTGTGAAATCCCAATGTGTCAATTTGACTTGATTGTGTTGTATGGATAGTAGCTTGATGTTGAGTTTCATTCTCAATCTGACTTGATTGTGTCGCTTGAAAGTTAGCTTGATGTTGATTTCCATTGTCACTTTGAATTGATTGGATTGGAGTTTGTTGCTGCATAATAATAAAATAAATAAGTAAACAAAGAAATTAAACAAAATTTCAATAAATTGATAACATATACTTACCGGTAACGGTTGTGCTGAATTTTCTGGAGAGATCATTTTCTTTTTTTGTGAGTATCTCTTTGTCTTTCTATTTAATTTCTCAACCCAAGACTTATCTCGTTTTTTGTTATTACGAGAACAATTTTTCTTCTTTATGCCTTTTGCCATACCAACGATGTCAATGTTGTCAATCTCATCATTTGCAATTGATATTGATACATGGACCATTCCACTTGATTTTTCATCCACATATTCTTTTGCTAACATATCATCAATTATTTTGCTCGACTCTTCATAGACTTTGGACAAAAATGTGTAAGTTTCATGTGATTCCGAAGCTCTGTTGGTCAATTTGATCATTCGAGGACATAACTCATTGTATCGCTTCATGAAGTGTGCTTTCATGTCTAATTCAACATGCCTTCCATCCCAATCTTGATTACTTCTCAACCTTGCACCTCTTGTCCATCTCTTGAGTATATACTGTTCCGGAATTAATTTTATGTTCATGACATCTAGAACTTTCAAAGCGTGACTACATAAGATGCCATGTGTCTCAAATTTACGACAAGCACAAGAAACTTTTTGTTCCATAGGATCTCCCATTACTATCCTTTCTTTTGTATTGTCATAATTTGTGACAACAAACAAACCTCCTTTCAAATCCTTTACACAAGTGTCTTGATATTCTTCATACTCCTCTTGGAATTCCTCAAAAATTCTTGGAGTGTAAACACTTCCGGCTTGTATGAGCATACGAGCCTTCTTCATTTTCAATTTAGGCAACTTATGTATTGACTCATATTCAGCTTCTGACTCATTGTTCCGTTTACCATTAACAGCCCTTTTAAAGTGAGTAAAAAATTGAACCAAATTTAAATCTGACTTCAAATGGTTTTTCAAATCAGCATTAAAGCTTTCACTTAATTGAGTAGATCTCATACCTGCAGTGAATGTTTTTCGAACATAAGTCCATGCCCATTTTTCCTTTGATTGAAAAATTGTATGCAACCATGAACCTTCCAGCACATTATGTTCAACAAGTAAAGAATTCCACGCATTCAAAAAGTCACCTTCCTCTTCGTGTAGATCTATACATGCTTCAAAATCCAATCCGAATTTTGAACTCTTCTGATATAAATGATTCACATGCCTTAAAGCATTTTGTCTTATATGCCAAGTGCACAATCCATGAAAAGTTTCTGGCATAACCAAGGAAATAGCCTTAGCCATTGCAGCATCTTGATCTGTTAGAATGGTTTTAGGCTTTCTTTGGGTCATCGCTTTGAGAAATGTTTCAAACAACCACTGAAAAGAAGGTATTGTTTCATCATATAACAATGCTGCCCCAAAAATGATTGTTTGCCTATGCTTATTAAGTCCAACAAATACTCCCAACGGTCGACAATCTTTATTTGTCTTGTAAGTGGTGTCAAAAGTGACGATATCACCAAAGTACCCATAATCATTTATCATTTGTGCATCCGCCCAAAATATATTTGTTATTTGTTCTTCAACATCCATTTGAAAATCATAAAAGAATGATGGATTTTCACTTTCTTGTTTGAAATATCTCATCAATGCACCCACTTCACCGTATTTTAGAGATTGCTTCCTTTTGGTTTTAAGCAAGTTCTTCAGGTCTTGTCTGGTAAAACCAACTGTCTCTATTCCACCGGATTGCTTGGATATATATTCATGCAAATCTTTTGGTCTTAATCCAGATTCTTCTCCCAAGATAATTTGTGATGCTTGTGCCTCAGAAATGTGTCGATGAGAGCGAATCATATGAACATACTCCTGCGGCAAAAGAGGGTGGTTATGTTGAGCTACAAAGTCAACAACTTTATATTTCTCAATCTTCCGATCAAGTGAAATAACCATACGTGCTAGGCATCCTGTTCTGGTTTCTGCTCTAGGTTCTCCCGTTGGGTTGCGTCTTTTGTCAATAACTCGAGCACCCTCTTTGAAGCATGTGAATCTTCTTGAAGTCAAAACTCCATCTATTCGGCTTTTATTTGAATATTCTCGGCGAATACCAAACCCAAATCCTTTACTATATTTATTATAAAACTCATAAGCCTCTGCTTCAGATAGAAACTCCATTCCTAAGTGAGGCTCAATTTTGTCAATACTTTCTTGGCTTTGTTCCATACTTTGTTCATGTATATGGTTCACCCATTTATCAACACAATCTGGAATTGATGATGTGTTCATAGTTTCTGAAAAATATAGGCACGATGTTTATAAAACAATAAGATTTGAATAAGCATAATAAAATAAGAAAATTTCATGAAATAATATCAACATAACTAAACTTACAGCAAAGATGAGTAATCAGATTTTAAAATTAAAATGAATTGCAGAATCATATTTTCCTAAAATAATAACAATGTAAAAGTAATAACAACGTAAAATTTGAGAATAACCGATACATGCATTTAGCTTAAATCATTCTAGTAAGATTATTCTTCCTATTTTGCCACAGGTACCCATATCCAAGATGGTATCATCTAGTTGAAATGGATACACTTCACATTTGAAAATAAGAGAATCTGTGTTATTGGCATTGCAGATCTCTAACAAAATAAAATAAGAGAATCTGTGTTATTGGCATTGCACTTCATTTTGCAAGGTAATATTCGTCATAATTCATAAAAACTGCTGGGTAAAAAATACTAATGATTTCCTTTTCCTTCTATAATAACAATTTGTACATTGAAAATAAGATGAAGGAGAATAAAGATCTTTCGCATCAACTAGTTTCAACACTAAAATCTTAAAGGATTAGCTAATAACAACTTTTTTCATGTAATAACAAAGTAGATTAGCTAATAACAACAAAAAACTTAATGAAGTAATTTCTGTGTGCATAAAGTATACTAATTACATACCTTTGACAAGACAGTAACAACGATAAGGGAGGTGAAATAGTGAAATTCGGCGGCGGCGATGAAATGAAGATATCTAACTGCGGTAATACGATAATGACTGATAGAGGTGAAAGATTATTAGGTAGAGATGAATGAAGAAAAAAATGAATCGTAGGAGTCTATAAGCATTTAACAAGAGAGAGAATATATTGGAAAAAATGGTACTGTAATATGAAGAAGATGGACTGCTGGAAGTTAGAACGTGAGGGAAGAGAGAACGTGATATTTTTTTCCCTCTCTTCATTTTTATTAAATATTTAAAAAAGTTATTAATTTTAAATCTCAACCATTAATTTGTTATTTGCCACATGTACTACATCCATAAACCTAAAAGGAATAAAAGGAATTTACCTTAAATGGAGCATACCTGAACTCAAGAAATAGGAATGAAAGGTTGTGTAGAAGTGCAAGACCAAGTATTTAAAGGTTTAACGGAAACCCTTTTTAAATCTTTTGGGTAAAATCCAAAGAACACGTGGCGGCTGGTGATTTAATCCAACGGCGGTCGAATAAAGTTAGCTTCACTCCTAGTATGTAGGAGTAATGATCAAGAAGTAAGGTTAAAACGTGGGAATGTAAGTTATGAGAAGACATCTTTGAAAATGACAAGACGTTTCAGAAACAGGGTCATCTATGATTATGACGTTAGTCAGCAGTCTTGGAACTCTCAAAGATCAATAAAGAACGAAATCTTATAATGACAAGAAACGCCTATTTCTGTTGACTCTCGAAACAGGCATTTATTGGGGGCAATTTGTTAGCTGAAGATTTCGTTTTATATTATTTATCCTTCGAAGAAGTAGAAAATCGAAGGAAAGATGGTTACTGATGGCCATCCCTTAAAAATAAAAGAATGGCTACTGATGGTCATGCTTCGAGAGTAAAGATTTCTAAGTTCGCTATGAAGATAATGAATACTGAAAGCTAGTGAAAAGTACGTGTCTTCGGGGACTTAGACAAATTTGTAAATATATTCAAGTATTACTACTTAGCGTGTTTTTTCGTAGTGTTTGTTTAATACACTGCCACGCGTCGAAGACAGACTCAGGCGGGAAGATTTGAAATTCGAAGACGGTTTCGTAACTGTCCAAGTAACAGATGGTATCGCTAGAAGTCCTTATGAGAAACGTGGCAGCAGATTAGTATAGGACCGTTAAGGTCGAAACTAGTATAAATAGGAGTCTTAGTGTTAGGATTCTGTGTGTCCATTTTGTACAAATCACTCACATATTTACTCAAGTATCAAGCGTTAAGAGAAAGAGTTCGCTGAGAAAATGTACGTATGACACCACCATTTTAATACATGTGTATTACCCTTTGCTTTTAAATATTTTCCAGAATTACTGCATTTCGTTTACTTCTTGCCATTTACATTTCTGTATCTTTACTTTAATGTCATTTACTTTCGAATTACTTTCATGTTATTTACTTTCAAAGTCTTTTACATTTCTGCAGTTTAAGATTCTTTACGTTTCAATAGTCCTTTTAATTTTCTATGTTATGTTACTTATCTTTTCGCTGAAGTCACATTTATATATAACAAAGTGATTGTCAAGACTATTTGTTCCTTAATCGAACAACTCTTATTGAAGAAGACAAATAATGAATATGGTTCGAATGAACGTTGATGACAATCTTCTTGACTATGTGTCCTAGGATCAATCTAGTCGATCCTGCGAGTAACCAAATCATATTTATTATAGTTTGGAAGACTAGCGGTTGTTTACCGGAAATCACCGTAAACACCCACATCATAGACTCTTGCCTTCTTCTTTGATGTGTGAAGATAATTGAGAACTCATAGTTGTAAGAACTTCTTCTCTGCATCCAAGTTCTAAACCTAATAAGTACTAAGTCTCTCGTCAAAGTACTTACCAGCTTTTCAGTTAGAATTTGCTACTCACACTAGGTCATTCTGACTGATTACCTCTTCACATTTATACTTTTTGTTCTTGGCAAATACATAAAATAACTGAAGATCTTGAGATGTTGTAACATCAGATGTGACATCATCTTTCACGGTTCTTGGTTAACATCTTTAATGTCAAACTGACAAAATTCAGGTTAGTAACAGAATAATCCAATAGTCAGCAATATCTAGACACATCAAGGGATAAAATAGCCAGCATCTCAATAAACTTTTCTTCAGACTTTAATTCTGATTTTGAGATGAAGGATGCCATGGTTTATACCTATAGAAGAGATTTCCTCAGCTAGGTCTCTGGAACAGTTTTAGTCATAGCATAACACTGAATTAGTCAGATCCATCTGACTTCCTTGATTTAAAACATACTACCCTTTCTGGATAACAACTAGGGCAGTACACATTCTTAACCATATTTCACTGTGATAGAGACACAATATTCAGCTCCAACAACTGCTCTATGGTTATGAATACTTATCTGGTTTCGTTGATCAGAGGAAACTTACAGATACAGGTGTCATACCCCAAATTTGCCCACTTTATTTCTAACAGTCAATTTCTCTTAAATTTGGGTTTTACAAAATTTCGAGTTTGTTACTAACATTTTGACATTTTATTCATTTGCTTTAATCCTATGTTATTTATTTTTTTCATTTAGTAAATTTGAATTTTTAGAATATATTAGAAATTTTCTTATATGATTCGAAATTACATTTAGATTTAAATCCATATTCTTCTAATTAGTTGATAAATAAATAGATAAGAGTTCATTTTGTTTATAGAACTAGTTATTATCACTATTTTTAGATTTTTATTATCATTAACTTTTTTATTATTATTAGCATTAGGATATATTTTATGTTATAATTTTTAAACAATAAAAAGAAAATAAAAAATGTGTTCCAATATTTACTATTCATCAAAATCTCCTCATCACCTTGGCTTCAAATTCGGTCCAGATTGAAAACTCTAAATCAAATTCAATTAATTGATATAAGATCTTTAAAAAAAATAAATCAAATCAAGGTGGAAACAAATCTTGCATTCAAGTTGAATATCACGCTAAACCTGCACAAAATCAGTATTTAGAATGCCAAATCAATCCCAAAGATGAAGAAGTCCCAAATCTTCATAGAAAACGCGTGGTTTAAACCGGAAAGAATTAAATCCAAATGTTCATAATACTTAAATCATTCCGAAAATACACAAAATCAAAATCTCTCCACAACTAAAATCAAATGACAAAATTTCCAAATACAGATTTCAGACCTAGACTTTAACTATATAAATACTAGAAATCTCAGCCAGAGGAGGGACCGAAAAATCATCACCACCCTATAAACTGCCACTACAACCAGCAACTTCGTGATGGCCACCAACAACAACAAAACTTCATCATACAATATCTAACATCATTTTCCAAAATCTCAATAATCATCCATACACATAACACTTTAGTTTCCGACGCCATCACCGCACCCACTCATCAGTACCACGAAAGAGCAATCGGTGCCCTCCGATCACGCTTCCGACCCGCACCACCGTCCACTTGTGTCCCTCTTTTCCGTTGCCACAGCTCCTCCGTATCGGATCTACAAAAGGAAGAAGGAGAAATCCAGTCCGCTGCAACTCAGAGCATCCTCCGACGAGTTCGACAAAGATCCAGCGGAAAGAACCAGATCCAGTCATCCTCGCACGCACACGACTCCGGCGAGCAGCCCTTTGACGGAATTCTGACCGGTACCGTGTGGATCCTTACACCACTAACCATCAGATTCAGATTCCCATGCTGTGCCGGAAACGATGGTAACCACATAACCACAAAAGCCTTAAATTTGTGAGTATTCTTCCCCATATATGTATCTTATTTTGATGTTGGATCTTGAAAATAGTTTGGGTTTGCTTCGTTTTTTGCGAATGTTGTGTGAAGAAGAAGAAAGAGGAAGAATACGGTGGCTTTCTTTATGTATCTGTATATATGTCGCTTGTTTTAGTTTATTTTTTTTTCCTTCTACTTTTTGTTAATAACAAGTACCAGCATGCTATTGGGTTGTGAGGACTTTGGATAGTCAACGTTCTTAACTTGATTTAAGGAGGTTAAACCTATGTTTAGGGCTTTATTCACGTTATGTATCATCTACTAATTGTTAGGTCTTTATGGAATAACTAAATCATAATAACTTACTACTTTTCTATAATTTTTAATTAATTATTATAATCTAGTTTTTAAATAATGGCTTAAAATTTAAATCATGTTGGTTATTATAATTAGTTTTATGTTCGTTTGAACTAATCTTGTTTAAGAAAAAAACAAAACATATTAACTTCTTTTATCTAATTTTAATTAATTATTAGGTTATAAAAAATACTAAGTATAATATATAATAAAATATGTTAGGTAAATATTAGGCAGTTCTTATCCAATTGATTCTAGCTTAATTCTCTCCTCGATCCGACTAAATCTATTAGTCGCATTAGACGAGAGATAAAAAAAATACATAAAATTTAAAACATATTTAATTTGCTGCCTGCAACAATCAACCTATCGATCTGAGTAACCAGAAATGCCCCATTAATCCGTTAGTTATACTGACCAAATCTATTGGTCACCGCATCTAACGGTGCCATATCAAATCAGGGTTGTACGCCCAAACACTTAAAACACATCAAACCACAAACCACAGATTTTCATCTCTTCGATACTGCGAAACTACGAAGGTAATTCAAAATACCTTTTCAAAAACTACGATAGGCCATTCAAAAAGCCTTCAAACACCTTCATATTCAAATCCTAAGGCGTACAACCCTGTGCCCGAACTACGTTGACTCTGATTATCCATAAGAAGATACGTAGGCACTTGGATAACCAAGGCGAGTTACCTTCCCCAAAACCTCCTTTCAGTTCAAATCTCAATTTTCCCCTATGCATTTCCTTAGCTATTAAACCTCTAAATTTTAGCCATAAAGCCTTTACCTTAGAACAAACCTTAGAAAAGGGTTGAGGGTGCCTAACACCTTTCCTCAACCTGATTATAATAACTTACCCCGAATCTCGTATCTGCGTAGGGTTTCCTATTCGCCCTTCAGAATAGGTGGCGACTCTAAAAGCTTAATTTTTAGGGCAGGTTGCTACAGCTGGCGACTCTGCTAGGGAAAAATCATCAATGGTGAATTATTATGCTCCTAAGGCTTGGCAGGGTTTAGGTTTGGCAAATTATTTAGGTTCGTGGTTAGCTATTAGGGTTTGGCTAGTTTGCCTAAATTAGGGTTTGGTTTAGGAATTAGGTTTTCCTTTTATTAAATATTTAAATTTATTTATTTATTCATCTGTAATTTATTCGTTTACGTTCAATTTAATTAAATATTTTTATATTTTCTATTTTATTGTATTCTGTTGGGTTATTATAAATTGCTGTTAAGCCTAAGCGTGGGAATTATAATAATGACCAGTGGGGAACTACATCGCCTACGAGTCTTGTTATAATTCCACTCAGAGTGGGTTGAATATCTGGAAAGGTCTGATACGAGGCTCGACCTTGTTGAGGGCTGGACTTGGTATTTAGCTGATCTCTCTGGGAACCAACCCCTAAAACTCGAACCTCGTGGACCAATGAGTTGTTCCAAAATCCAAAGAGACAAAAAGTCTCGGCGGCTAGGAACGATCCCATGAGACCTTCTAGAACATTCCCATGGGAAGGGTAGGCTCCTGAGCCATTACGTCGAACCTATGAACTTAGGGCTTATGTGCTTATGTGCTTATTATATGTTTACAATTTGTATACTGCGAGCGTCTTGCGTTTTAATTTTTGTAGGTATTCCTACGCGTTCCCTGGCCTGTAGGGACCCCATTTCTAAGACCATGTCCTTCCCACGAAGGACACCTCCACTTATGCATGTTGATTGGCCTCTCGATGGCCATGAGACTTAGTGACCATCATGAACAGTCACCCCGTGCTTACATCTACATGTCCCCTAGCCTGTAGGGATTCTATTTCAAAAAAATCACATCCCTCATACGGAGGACAACTTCTTTAGCATGCGTTCGATTGGCCTCTCGATGGCTATGAGATCTAGTGACTGTCATGAACGATCACTCCATGTTTGTTTCCGTGCATCCTCTAACTTGTAGGTTTTGGATTGCCATCTATCTATCATTATCCCAGCCTTTAAGGGGTTTCCTTGGGTTTAGCCCTTAACATGTGTGGGACATCCTTATTGTAACCCCCACTCTATGCCACATTGCATTGCATGAAAAAAAAATAAAAATAAAATATATTCGTATACCATTGCATCATATGAGTTTATCATTCATACATGACATGCATTTCTACAAGGAGCTCATTCGCATCTTAACTTGTATTTGGAATCAGAGACTGCAAAATTGATTTCCCGACATTCAAGGTTAATCATGGAACAAATTCAGACAGACATGGCAGAGATTAAGGCTCAGATAGGGACTACTATGGGTCAATTTTTGGAAGCTATCCAAACCGTTACCCGTGGACAATGAGAGTTAAGGCAGCCTGTTCAGAGGCCGGATTTTATTGTTGATCCAAGCGGCGTTCATCAAAAAGTCGTCAATCCTACCCAAGAGGTCCCTTTGAATCAGAATGTTAGAAACACTATGCAAGTTCTTGTCAATGAGGCTCCACACCGTGAAAATCTTTCTGTTTCGTCATATGATACTTTTAAGTTTCCAATGGATGAAGATGAGGGTAAGCTTCGTCTTTTGGATAAGAGATTGAAAGCGGTTGAGGATCGTCATTGCCTTGGTTTGGATGCTGCTAGTTTATGCCTGGTGCCTGATATCAAGATTCCTCCTAAGTTCAAAGTCCCCAACTTTGAGAAGTACAAGGGTACCACTTGCCCAATAACACACATCAAGGCATTTTGCAACAAGATGGCTCCTTATGCAGAAAACGATAAACTTCTAATGCACTTTGTCATACCCCAAAATTTGCCCAAACGTATTCATTCATATTTCAATCCATCTGACTTTCAAATGCTCAAAAACGCACAAGAAAGAAGCATGCAGTCTCTCTCCTAAATAACAACCTCTGAATTAGGGTTTCTAATTTAATCAAGGAATCTGAACTTCTGACACCTCAAGCAGACTACATGGCCTCTCATATGAGTCAAAGTTTCCTCGTGCCAAGTTTCAAGTCCCAATTCAAAAGATTGCTCACTCAATGGCCCAAATGACTGATAATCGACTAGTTGATCTCAAAGTCAACTGTGGTCAAAGTACAGTCAAAACTTCCGATTTTTTGTCAACATCCTCATTTTGAAGTATGATTCACCATTTGATCAAGGATTGATCATGGTTCATCAAGGAAAGATCAGAAATCAACAATTCCAAAAGTTTCTAAATTAGGGTTTCATAGGAGAAAGTCAACTGATCTTTGACCAGCCATAACTTCCACATGGAACATCAGAAATTTCCCGTTCAAAGCTCAGTTTGAAGGAAATTGAGTTCTCTATAACTTTGTCTCTCACACGCCAAGGCTAAAAATGCTTCATTTAAGAGATATGGATCAAAACATTATAGGCCCTTTTCAAAAGACAACCAAAAGTCAGCTTTTTCAAAAGAGCACACAAGGAGCATGGAAAATCATTTTGACCTGAGAACAAAAACACTGGTTAGAGGACTCTTCAAAGTTTCTAAAAAGTCCTAGAACTCATCCATACCTTAAAAATCGAGAGATACGCCTTGTCAAAGTTGGACAATTTCTGAGGGAAAAATGTGAAGTAAAGGGCTCCAAAATGGATTTTCTTGCAAAGGGATCCAAGTTTTTATGGCCCAATCTTGTTCCCCAAGTCATCAAGGACCTTCAATCTTAAACCCACGAAAATATGATTAAAATTTGATTTTATTTGAATTTTATTTCATTAAAAATCATGGGTTTAATCAATATTTAGAAAAAGGATTGAAAAGATTTGATCTTTTCTTAGTTCCAATCAATTTAAATTAATCAAAGGGAGTCCAAAAATCAAATGTTATTATTTCCATGATATTATTTTGGTTATATTTGATTTTAATAATTTAATTTCAAATACAAATCAAATAAAATCCTAAAAAATAATTATAATGAGCATTCCTTCTTTTTTTTCCAAATCAAATCTTCCACATCATCCAAGGCACAAAGAAATTCGTGGAATTTAAAGAACTAATGTGGGCCAAAATTAGAAAGTTTTTCCATGAATTTTTCAATCAATCTCCAATCTCTTTCAAGGGTTGGTTTATTGCCATTCTTGTTGACCTAATGTAATGCTTATATATAAGGGAATAGGTTCAGAGAAGAAAGAAAAGAGAGCAAAAACCCAGGGTTCAATGTTGCAAAGAACATCAAAAACCTAGGGCACGAGAAAAAGGTCTCTTCAGTCCGATTCCGCCAATTCCAATTTCCCTACTAGTCTCCTGGAGGTGTCAGGAACGCGTTCCAACCGCTACTCAGATCCATCAAAGCCTAGAAGCCGTCGTTTGAATCTCACCGGAGGTATACGCATTGTGTCTCGTCGGAGAAGGTGGAAGAAAACCACCGCCGGTGGTGGTTTGAATACCCCAGGGGCCAGTCAACGCTTGCATGGCCATTTCGTTCACTCTCATTTGCCAGTCCATAAGGCTTTTTCTCTCTCCGCTTCCAATTGGCTTGTTCAGGATAACCAGGGACCCACACTGACTTGCCTTTTGACTTTTGTATCCTCACGTTTTGCTTTATATTTATGCTTTTGTTTTCCTCTCATTATCAGCAAAACACAATGAAGGAGATGGCAAATCACGCGCGCTGGTAACCATGGACACAGGGGTTCAAATCCCACGCGTAACATATTAATTTTTATCAAATACTTGTTGTGAGTTGTCTTCAGATCTAGTGCAACAACCCACGCAAGGCCTACGCAGCACATTCAATCAACACCATCAGATCATTCCAGACGCCAATTTCACGCCCAGTAAGCTGCAAGTGCATCATGGAACCTCAGGAGCGCATTACACCTAATCCCAGCTAAGTCCCCTTCCCCTTTTTTATTTATTTAATTTAGTTTTAAGTGTCTTACTATGTTTATTTATTTCTTTTCTTTTTCTTTTAAAAAACCCTTTTTTCACAATAAAAGAATATTTTTTTCCTACTTAAATAAAAACTAGGTTTTTTCTAGATGATTAATTATTTAATTAAGTTAACATTTTCTTAGATAATTTAATCGAAAACATATTTTGTCGATTTAATTAATTAGGTGAAAAATTAATAACTAATTTTTAGGCTTGTTATCCTCGATTCATTTATACACCCTAGAATCTTCAGGTAGCTGTTATCCATTAACACATCTTTTAACCCTACAAATCCTTTAGGTCACAATAAGTTTTCTTTTTAGGGTTTATAGATCATTCATACACTAAAGTTTTTTTCTTTGTGCGAATTTTTCAGGGTTACCCCGTATCCTCCGATTACGCGCCATGCCAATCGAAAAAGTTAAGTTCTCATTCCTTTTTCTCACTGATTTAAATATCATTTTTATTCATTTATTTTTGCCTTATTTATTTTCTGTTAAAATAAGGTTTGTTCCAATTACCACCGAATTTGTAATGCACTCACCCCATTATTTTCTGTTAATTCTCAGATGATCAAAGTCAATCGAATATTCGAGGAAGGTCGAGGCATTCAAGAATTTTATATTAATTATTATGCTATATTTTTCTTCTGCCTTTTAATTTCCCCCAGCCCCGCAGGTGTTTATTGTAATAGCGTAGACATTTATCTTTCCGCCTTTAATTTCTGTCATTTTAACTGCGTGGTTAGTAATCTTAGGGAGTGCAAGCCTTTAACAGAAGTAGATAACTAATTACAGGATAAATATCTGAATTAACCACCTGATTGTGCCACACACGCACCTTTAGGGTAATCCCTCTGGTTGCCTTGTTGCCTTATACTGTTGCCTTAATTGTTGCTTGTTGCCTCTAAGTGTGCTAAATAGTCAAGTCCCTGATTCCGAGGATACCTAAAGCAAGGTTGCCTTAAAGAATAAAAATCATCTAGTCCCTCAAAGTTGCCTCGATAAATGATGATATGTCCCTATTGCTAAGGTATCCTCGCATGATGCCTAAAAAGATTAATGACTATTATATCCTTCCCTTAGACTACCTGCCCTCTTTATGGCAAGGGACAGTCTTATGGCGAACGATATTTCGGTGACCCTTCAAACATCCAATTGAAAGAATTCATGCCCTCTCATGGTATGGATAGATCCTTTCGCTCAAAAGACTAAAAGAACAATTTTTCAAACTTAGGGTAGTTGCTACTAATTGCTTGCTCTAAAAATCAAATTACTTTTCACACCTCTCTTTTCAAATACTTTCAAAACGAGGCTATGCTTATTTACATGCTAAAGTCCTTAACGAATATTTTTTCTGTTCACACCCTACTTTTCAAACAATTCAAAACAAACAAGTGAGCTGAGCAATTAAGAGCCCATGGATAACCATGGATACAAAGGGTGCCTTACACCTTCCCTTTGTATAACTTACCCCCCGAACTCAAAATCTTTTCAAAAGGTATTTTTCTGTTCTTTTAGCCTTTCTATAAATTGGATAAAATAAAAGTCGGTGGCGACTCTTGCTATCCGCACATTTCAAATAAAAGTTAGTTCACCGTATTACACACTTATTTCAGGATAGTCTTAGTGGGGCATCTCTTGAATGGTATACCCAGCTTGAAAGGACCAATATCCGAACTTGGAAATATCTAGCCAAAGCCTTTTTCAAGCATTACAAACATAACTGTGATTGGTTCCTACCAGAATTCATCTTCAGGGTTTGACTCAGAAGGTTGACGAATCCTTTAGAGAGTACGCACAAAGATGGAGGGAGCTAGCTGCCAGAGTTCAACCTCCCCTTTTGGAACGAGAACTTGTAGACATGTTCATGGACACTTTACAAGACCCCTATCTGAATCGGATGGTTGGATGTGCCGCTTCTAAATTCTCAACTTTGGTTGTCATAGGAGAAAGAATTGAGCACGGTCTTATGACTGGCAAGATTCAGAACGCTGCTACTAATTTTGAATTCCCGGAACAAGATGGTGAAGAAACAAGTACAATTTTCGAAGTTGAAGAGAAAGATCATGCTTATTCTCCAGTTCAGATCCCTTGCTATCAGATGACAGAAATTATTCCTGATCAGGATGCTCCACAAATCTGTGCTGCAACTATTAGCCAGCCACCAGTTCAATTTGTGCAACGAGAGCCTGTTCTATATGATCAATCAGTTAAGTACGCTCCGCAACAACAGCAGAGATATAGACAAAATCGCCGACCACAAGGTGGGCAGAATCTGAGAAGGCCAAGAAAGGTATATGAACCAATTCCAATGCCGCATATTCAGTTGCTCTCTCATCTACTCCGAAATTCTTTAGTAGAATTAAAACAGCTTGGGCCTCCTCCTTTTCTTTATCCTGAAGGATATGATCCTAACGCCTACTGTGAGTTCCATTCAGGGGCACCTGGCCACTCGATTGAAGGTTGCAACGTATTCAAAGGCACAATTCAAAACCTCATTGATGCCAAGGCAATCTGCTTCACGCCAAACGGTCTGCGCATAAATTAAATTTTCCACGCCTGAGTAGAGGTCGAGACTGCAAGATGTACCTTCTGAAGCAATAGGTCCAGACGGAGTCAAGTCTCTTCAATGTTGGCAATCTGTGTTTCATTCTGCATTCTCATTTGTAATTTTTTTGTTTTGTTCAGTACTTTCTCGTATGCAAAACTTGTTTGTTTTTTAATAATGATCGTAATGCATTGAATATTTTTGTCTTGAAACAATCCATTCGCTTTTATTTTCTTGATTGTGATACTCAACTCTTGTAAAAAAAATAAATAATAAATTAAAATAGCAAGTAACTCTGGAGGGAGGATGATGAGCGTGATACCAAGAATTTCAAACGGTGCGCTTTCGAATAAAACCTTACTGATGATGTACAGGCATTGTTTTAAATCCCCAAACACCGAAGATATAAGGGAGATAGACCTTCGTTAACCCCTTTGAGCCTTGAAGTAGAAGTTTCATTTCTATTTAGAAAAAATCGTCATTTTAACCCAGGGGCAGGGTAGTGTTCAGTTAATCTGACCGAGTGTTCAAAACTCATCAAGGATATGGATCTAAGGATACAACAATGGTTATCTGTCAAAAAGGTTGAGGAATGTCAAAACCACAATGTTTATCCTTCATTCTTCAAGAGGTCAAAAGATGACGATGTCACAATGGTAATTCTCCGTCGATCATGAAATGAGGCAGTCGCAATCACTTCCAACAAATCAAAGACAATGAAAAGTCACACGACTTGTAAAAAAATTTGATGAAAAAAAAAGAAGTGAAAGGCAAAGAAAAATAATGATAAATTTTCCAGGCAAAGACAAAGTCGTGTGACTACAAGTTCAAAGAAGAAAAGGTGAGCGACTGCCATGTCCGAAAAAACCTCGTTGATTCCTCAACCATGCCAAAATTCCTTCTGAGGGATGAACACTCATGTCGAGTTAATTGAACTTAGGATTGGAGAACATCACGGAGAATGGGTGGGCACCAAATATTTTGAGCCTTAAGTCCTTTTTTTTTCTTAAACCGCGAACCACGGCCACGTTACAACCTTCAAAAGTCCTAATTGAAGTAGGGTTTATTCGAAAGCATACTAAACGAGAGTATGGTAATCTGACTCCTGCGAGGCATGCTGAAACTTTTGAGTTGGCATCATACCACCTTTCATAAAAAAAAATCGATGTTACGACATCATTTCAATTTTTTTTAAGTTTCAAGACAAACATAAACTTTGCATTAGAATTATCATTCTCATAATAAACATCCTTGGCATATGAACGAGTGCATGACACCCGAGAAGATCCCATAATGAATTTATGATAAAAAGGTGTATCTTCCCCAAGAACAAGTTGTCTTCATAACTCCGTCAAGTTGGGGGAAAAAATGTCTCAAAGTGGATTACCCTAAGGTGCAGAGAAGCAGTTGAATACTCCGTT
Organism: Vicia villosa; assembly: GCF_029867415.1. NCBI lineage: Eukaryota > Viridiplantae > Streptophyta > Magnoliopsida > Fabales > Fabaceae > Vicia > Vicia villosa. The sequence goes on along the minus strand of NW_026706772.1, from coordinate 55,151 downwards.
GAGTAAGAATGCAGAGGCTATCATTTCTAATACAGACTCTTGAATGGGGGAACCACGTCCAGGGGGTTCTCTTAACCAGGGGCAAAATCCCAATGATCACAAGGGTATACAAAGATCCTATTAACTAGGAGCATCCACCCTAAGATCCAATCGACTTGGGTCGAGTCTCGAAGAAATAACACTCAGGGGCATATCTTTACAAATCCAAAAATGGGGCAATCACTCAAGGTTCGAAGAATGTCTTAAAGTATTGAGTAATCAGGGGCTGTTACTCAAGCGTGGGTGAAACCATCTCTAACTTTGATTAGTCAGGGGCACTATTCCATAGTCCATAACACTGGGGCATTCTATCTCGATGGCACGGGTCTCCGAAAATCCTCTCGAGGCGATCTCTTCAAAAGCCCTGCAGACTGGGGCTAGACAGTAGGCAGTGACATCTCCTCCTCTTCAACTATTCGATCCAGTTAAGTTCAGGCGCAGGCTAAACAACTTGTGTATACGAAGAGAATGTCGGGAAGTCACGATCTTTATCCTCACGAAGAATCAAGATTTAAATCCAGATGGTTGGCGTTCCTCAACAGTCAGAAGACTTCATCCTTTGAGCTCCTGATAGATATCATTGCATATCGCATTGCATCCTCCTAAAACGCATAGCATTTTCATTTAGGTAGAGCATTACCCTAAAAAAGGGATTCAAACATGCATCGAAGCATAAGGCAGATTAGAGTTTTTGTCAAGCACCCATTACATCCTCAGTTAGGTCAGTGTCACTTCTCCAGAAGAACTCTTTATTCCTCAACTATCCCGAGCAGTATTCCCACAGGTTTTTCTCAAATCATTTATTCTTAATGGTGCTTTCTGCAAGCTTTCCCGACCTTATGTCACTTTATCCCCTCAAATACAAATTTTTCCAAAGAAATCAATACCAAAACCATACAATTTGGAGTTTTTCGATAACCATACTGTCGTCAGTAATTTTACTGTTTGTCTCGGTCCACTCACCTGATTGATGTTTCCCGGTAACCTTACTGATGCCAATAACCTTACTGAGATATTCTTTCCAATCACCTGATTGATGTTTCTCGGTAACCTTACCGATGCCAGTAACCTTACTGAGATATCTTTTCCAATCACCTGATTGATGTTTCCCGGTAACCTTACCGATGCCAGTAACCTTACTGAGATATTCTTTCCAATCACCTGATTGATGTTTCTCGGTAACCTTACCGATGCCAGTAACCCTACTGAGATATTCTTTCCAATCACCTGATTGATGTTTCTGTTAGACGCTGGCCTGAGGATCTAGAGGGGGGGTGAATAGATCTCACGAAGTTTTTCGGGATTATTTCGAACTAGAGCGAAAGCGGTTCTGAATCGACTTGCGTCTATTCCGGACCGCTATTGCAAGGGTCGTATATGTGACAAACCACAAGATAATTGAGATTAACGATGAAGTGATATGATGTCGAATCAATACGTTTCACAGCTGAAAATCAATTAACTTCTAAATTGACGAACTTTGGTTTGCAATGCAGTAATAATGGAATAAGCAAAAAGACAAACACTTGGTGATAATGTTCAAATTGATGATGATTCAAGATGTGGTGAATTGTGATGTTTATGCAGAACCTTAATTCACAATTTTAACACTTGAATCGTTAATCAATTTTGCAATTATAACCAATTATGAACAGAATGTAAATGAAAAGGTAAAAGCGACAAGAACACGATATTTGTTCAGGCAGTTCGTCGATCGTCCTCGCTACGACTACGTCTGCCCCCAATTCCAAATTGAAATTGGGAAATCTTTCATTAATGTTGAAAGCAGTTTATACAAAGAAGATAACAAAGCGATAAACGATAAACCAATTATGTCGATCCTTTGAATCTTCTTCACCCTTAATCTTGATCAAGATCAAGGTGATCCAAGAGTTTCACTTTGATTCCTTTCTGCAGTGTCTTGAATTGCTTGAACCCTTGTTCCTCAATTGTAACACTCATCCGAATCCTCGATGAAAACCTCTTGATAAAAACCCCCAAGAACCACTTGTCGTGGAGGACAAAACCCGCAGATTTTATTCACCAAAAACCCCACAAATCTTCACCCACTAGGAATCTTCAATTCCGTTCCATGGACGTTATCGAACTCATCACTAACCCTCAACGCAAGAATGATTATGTGTAATTGTGTTGGAGATAATGAAGAACGAAGATGAGAAGCCTTTGTGTATCTTTCAGTCGTTGGTGTTGAATACCATAATGAACATTTGATAATATATATGAGTGCATATCAGTTGGAGCCAAGAAGAACAGAAATTTTGGCATTTTTGATCAGTTAGGTCGACCTCTTGTAGATCTTAGGTCGACCTAACAGAGCTGCATATCCTTTGAATGTCATTTGTTCCCAGTTAGGTCGACCTGTTAAAGAAGTAGGTCGACCAGAATCCACTTCAGATGCGTTTTGGGGACCTTTCCTCAGATTAGGTCCACCTAGTTGTTGTGTAGGTTGACCTAGCAGAATGATATGTAAATTTCTTTATTTTAGGTCGACCTGTGTTGGGAGTAGGTCGACCTGACTGCTGCTTTTTTGCATTTTTCTTGTTTTGCTTGTGTTGGGTCGACCTATATGCATAGTAGGTCGACCTGCTCTGTCACAAATGACCAATGCTTGCTTTTCTTTGAGTTCTTCTGCTTGTGCCTTGTTGCTTGTATGCTTATTGAGTTTGCCATGAATCAAAAACATCTTTGTGATTGTGATCTTGTATTCACATACTCCCCCTTTTTGATGATGGCAAACCGGTAGTAGAAGCTTTGGCATAAAAGGCTCCCCCGTACACTCAGTTGATCTCCCCCGTACGCTCAGCTGATCTCCCCCGTACGCTCAGCATCTATCTCCCCCTTTGACAACATCAAAAGAGAAACAACGAAACAGACGAGAAGAGTAACGAGAGAAACATAGATAAAACTCGAGCATTCATAGTAGTAGATAAGAGGTAGGTAAAAAAATTATAAAAGACCATTCCAACAGACATAAGATGCAAAAGAAAGACTGTGTACGTAAAGCATGTAGCAAATGTTCATAATAATGGAGAAATTGAAATTATGCAGCAGTAGGTCGACCTAATTTGGTACTGGGTCGACCTAACAGACAAGCCTGTAAAATGATGCAGATGAGGTCGGCCTAAAAGATGGGTAGGTCGACGTAACTGAGCATTTTAGTTTGTAGGCTGAAAAAATGACTTTTGTAGGTCGACTCAGAGGCAGAGTAGGTCGACCTAAATTCCCAGAATTTGTGAAACTCCGCTTTATGAGATATGCTGTGATTTAAGATGAAACACATACACGAGCAAGAGATATATATGTATGAAGTCACTATAAGCATGTTAATTGATAGCATATTATAGTATCAATGATATTTTTGGAAGTGAACAACAATCATGTTACCGTCTTCTCAGTGTGTAGGTGTCACCGTTTATGGAAGTCTTTAGTCAATGTGGAATGATGTCTGACTTGATAAAGAACTACCTTTACACTAAGAAAAATGTTAGCTTGAGAATAATCAATATATAGTAATAAAGTAAAGGAATAACTTTAAGAGGAACAAACGTAGTTAGCCCAAATTAGAGATATCTAGTATCCCTAATTCCCTACGAATGTTGAAGTATTGCTCCGTTGCTAGAGGTTTGGTGAATATGTCAGCTAGTTGCTTCTTGATTTCTACATGTTCAAATGTAACGTCTCCTTTCTCTACATGATCTCTTAGGAAGTGATGCCTTATTTCAATATGTTTGGTTCGTGAGTGTAGGACAGGATTCTTGCTTAAGTTTATTGCACTTGTGTTGTCGCACATGATAGGTATATGATCAAGCTTAATACCGAAGTCAAGAAGTTGTTGCTTGAGCCATAATATCTGCGCACAACAGCTCCCTGCAGCTACATATTCTGCCTCAGCAGTAGATAATGCAACCGATACTTGTTTCTTGCTATGCCAACTTATCAATGAATTTGAGAATAGATGACATGTTCCACTGGTGCTTTTTTTGTCGGATTTGCAGCCAGCAAAATCTGAGTCGGAGAATCCTACCAAGTAGCAGTCATTTCCCTTTGGATACCATAGGCCATAAGTAGTAGTTCCACGTAAATAGTGCAGAATTCTTTTGACAGCTTTGAGGTGAGATTCTTTTGGACAAGATTGATATCTTGCACACATACACACACTAAACATAATGTCTGGTCTTGAGGCGGTAAGATACAATAGTGAACCTATCATACCTCGGTACAGTTTTACATCAACCTCTTTACCTTTCTCATCTTTGTCTAGGTTAGTGTTTCTTGCCATAGGTGTGTTAATCTCCTTCGCTTCACTCATTCCAAATCTTTTGAGCAGCTCTGTACAGTATTTAGTTTGACTCACAAACGTTCCATGAATGAGTTGCTTGATTTGTAGGCCAAGGAAGAAATTTAGCTCACCCATGAGACTCATCTCAAATTCACTCTGCATAAGCTTAGAAAAATCTTTGACAAGTTTTGCATTAGTCGACCCAAATATAATATCATCTACATATACTTGTACTAAGAGAACATCTTTATCCTTTCGTTTAATAAAGAGAGTAGTGTCAACTTTACCTCTAGAGTACCCTTGACTAAGAAGAAATTTACTCAATCGTTCGTACCAAGCCCGAGGGGCTTGTTTAAGACCGTAAAGAGCACGTTTCAGCTTATAAACATGAGTTGGATACATGTAATTCTCAAAGCCGGGTGGCTGAGCAACATAGACTTCTTCATTTATGTAGCCATTTAGAAAGGCACTTTTAACATCCATTTGGAATAGTTTGAAGTCTTTTGAACTAGCATAGGCAAGCAAGAGGCGAATAGCTTCGAGACGTGCTACAGGAGCGTATGTCTCTTCATAATCAATACCTTCCTCTTGATTGTAACCTTGGGCAACTAATCTAGCTTTATTTCTAGTAATAACGCCGTTTTCATCAAGTTTGTTACGAAAAACCCATCTAGTGCCGATTACTTGATGATCTCCCGGATGAGGGACTAAGTCCCAAACATCATTCCGTTTAAATTGGTTTAATTCTTCTTGCATGGCCATTAGCCAATGCTCATCAAGTAATGCGTCCTTAGCGTTTTTCGGCTCAACTTGTGAAACAAAAGCAAAATGATGACAGAAGTTACTTATCTTTGAGCGTGCTGTAACGCCTTTTGAAATGTCTCCTATTATGTTGTCAATTGGATGATCTTTCACATTTGTCCAAGCCTTTGGAAGTTCTTCATTATTAGAGATGCTTTCCTTTTTATTTTCATCATGAGACTCATCTTTCTCTTTCTCAGCATCTTTCTTTACAATACTTTCATTCTCGTCTTCCTTATCTCTGACAATGTCTTCAGTGGATGGACCTACACTTCCTTTGCCAAGTATGGCTCCCCGATTGTTGTCTCCATAGGTGACATACCCCTTTTTCTTTGCTTGAAACTTAACGAAAAGAGATATGTCTCCCGTCATGTGTCTTGAACATCCGCTATCAAGGAACCACAACCTTTCGGCAATGTCAAGACATTTTTCAGCTTTCTTTTTCTTGTGTTGATGAGCCATAAAACATAAGTTTGCTAATTCTTCTTCATTGCTTGATGAGCTTTCACTAGATGAATCACTTTCCCATGCTATGTAGGCTCTTTTAGATTTGTTATGACCTTTGCTTTGGTTCTTCTCTTTTTCCTTCTTAAGGTATGGACAATCCGGTTTGTAGTGACCGGCTTTCCCACAATTAAAGCAAGGCCCTTTGATTTTTCCCTTGTTGTTGTCATCTTGTTTGAACTTGTTTGATTGCTTTCTATAGTTGATCAAGCCTTTGTCAGAATGTTTTGCTCCATTTTTCTTTAGATATTTGTTGTATCTTCGCACAAACAGTCCCATTTCCTCATCATCGGAGTCTTCGTCATCACTTGTATCACTATCCTCTAGCTCTTGTCTTGAGGTCTTGGAGCTTGAAGCCTTTAGAGCTATTGACTTCTTCTCTACCTCTTTCTCCATGTTCTTTTCTTTCTTTGCCCTTTTCTCATGCATGTCAAGGCATTTAAGGTGTTGTTCATGTTCCTCTAGTTTACCAAAGAGAATGGTAATGTCTAAAGTGTTTAGATCATTTGCTTCCTTTATTGCTGTAACTTTGGGTTGCCATTCCCTGTTAAAACATCTTATGATTTTGTTAGTAGCAACTGCATTGGAAACAGGTCTATCAAGAGAATTTAACCGATTTTTCAGGTGAACGAATCTCTTCTGCATGTTTTCGATGGATTCACCATCTTCCATGTGGAACAGTTCGAACTCTTGAGTTAACGTATTGTTCCTAGCTAGTTTGACATCATCCGTTCCCTCGTGGGAAACTTGCAATGTGTCCCACATAGCTTTAGCGGATCTACAATGGGAAACGCGATAGTATTCATCAACTCCTAGAGCTGAGATTAAAATGTTTCTCGCTTTCCAATCGTATGCATATCTCTTTTCATCTTCAGCATCCCAAGTATTTTCTGGTTTTGGAACAACTGCACCTGCTGCATTTGTTATGGTGATCTGAAAAGGACCATTAACAATAGCTGTCTAGATGTTCCTATCAATTGCATTGATATGGACACACATACAATCCTTCCAATAGCCGTAGTTTTCACCGTTGAAAACTGGACCTCTATTATGAGCCCCTTTAGGTCCGGAAGCCATCTTTCCAATAAGTGTTTCACGTAGCACGGAATTAACCAAGCTCTGATACCACTTGTTAGACGCTGGCCTGAGGATCTAGAGGGGGGTGAATAGATCTCACGAAGTTTTTCAGGATTATTTCGAACTAGAGCGAAAGCGGTTCTGAATCGACTTGCGTCTATTCCGGACCGCTATTGCAAGGGTCGTATATGTGACAAACCACAAGATAATTGAGATTAACGATGAAGTGATATGATGTCGAATCAATACGTTTCACAGCTGAAAATCAATTAACTTCTAAATTGACGAACTTTGGTTTGCAATGCAGTAATAATGGAATAAGCAAAAAGACAAAAACTTGGTGATAATGTTCAAATTGATGATGATTCAAGATGTGGTGAATTGTGATGTTTATGCAGAACCTTAATTCACAATTTTAACACTTGAATCGTTAATCAATTTTGCAATTATAACCAATTATGAACAGAATGTAAATGAAAAGGTAAAAGCGACAAGAACACGATATTTGTTCAGGCAGTTCGTCGATCGTCCTCGCTACGACTACATCTGCCCCCAATTCCAAATTGAAATTGGGAAATCTTTCATTAATGTTGAAAGCAGTTTATACAAAGAAGATAACAAAGCGATAAACGATAAACCAATTATGCCGATCCTTTGAATCTTCTTCCCCCTTAATCTTGATCAAGATCAAGGTGATCCAAGAGTTTCACTTTGATTCCTTTCTGCAGTGTCTTGAATTGCTTGAACCCTTGTTCCTCAATTGTCACACTCAGCCGAATCCTCGATGAAAACCTCTTGATAAAAACCCCCAAGAACCACCTGTCGTGGAGGACAAAACCCGCAGATTTTATTCACCAAAAACCCCACAAATCTTCACCCACTAGGAATCTTCAATTCCGTTCCATGGACGTTATCGAACTCATCACTAACCCTCAACGCAAGAATGATTATGTGTAGTTGTGTTGGAGATGATGAAGAACGAAGATGAGAAGCCTTTTTGTATCTTTCAGTCGTTGGTGTTGAATACCATAATGAACATTTGATAATATATATGAGTGCATATCAGTTGGAGCCAAGAAGAACAGAAATTTTGGCATTTTTGATCAGTTAGGTCGACCTCTTGTAGATCTTAGGTCGACCTAACAGAGCTGCATATCCTTTGAATGTCATTTGTTCCCAGTTAGGTCGACCTGTTAAAGAAGTAGGTCGACCAGAATCCACTTCAGATGCGTTTTGGGGACCTTTCCTCAGATTAGGTCGACCTAGTTGTTGTGTAGGTCGACCTAGCAGAATGATATGTAAATTTCTTCATTTTAGGTCGACCTGTGTTGGGAGTAGGTCGACCTGACTGCTGCTTTTTTGCATTTTTCTTGTTTTGCTTGTGTTGGGTCGACCTATATGCATAGTAGGTCGACCTGCTCTGTCACAAATGACCAATGCTTGCTTTTCTTTGAGTTCTTCTGCTTGTGCCTTGTTTCTTGTATGCTTATTGAGTTTGCCATGAATCAAAAACAGCTTCGTGATTGTGATCTTGTATTCACAGTTTCCCGGTAACCTTACCGATGTCAATAACCTTACTGAGATATTCTTTCCAATCACGTGATTGGTGTTTTCCGATAACCTTACCGATGCTAGTAACCTTACTGAGATATTCTTTCCAATCACCTGATTGATGTTTTCCGGTAACCTTACCGATGCCAGTAACCTTCCTGAGATATTCTTTCCAATCACCTGATTGATGTTTCCCGGTAACCTTACCGATGCCAGTAACCTTACTGAGATATTCTTCCAATTACCTGATTGATGTTTTCCGGTAACCTTACCGATGCTAGTAACCTTACTATCTTGATCCCTTTCCGGTAACCTTACCGAATATAATGGCTTTACTATGTTTTTCATCTGGTAACCTTACCAACGCTAGTAAGCCTATTATTGTTTGTTTTCACAAATTATTTCAAAACTCGGGGCAAATTTTGGGGTCTTCCGGTATTTAATAACCCTTCGATTCTAACGTGCGAGAATTGCGTACTCTCGCACCCCTCAATCGAAAAGTAATTAAATAGGGGCAGCTGTCATACCCCAAATTTTCCCACTTTATTTCTAACAGTCAATTTCTCTTAAACTTTGGGTTTTACAAAATTTCGAGTTTGTTACTAACATTTTCACATTTTATTCATTTGCTTTAATTCTATGTTATTTATTTTTTTCATTTAGTAAATTTGAATTTTTAGAATATATTAGAAATTTTCTTATATGATTCGAAATTACATTTAGATTTAAATCCATATTCTTCTAATTAGTTGATAAATAAATAGATAAGAGTTCATTTTGTTTATAGAACTAGTTATTATCACTATTTTTATATTTTTATTATCATTAACTTTTTTATTATTATTAGCATTAGGATATATTTTATGTTATAATTTTTAAACAATAAAAAGAAAATCAAAAATGTGTTCCAATATTTACTATTCATCAAAATCTCCTCATCACCTTGGCTTCAAATTCGGTCCAGATTCAAAACTCTAAATCAAATTCAATTAATTGATATAAGATCTTTAAAAAAAATAAATCAAATCAAGGTGGAAACAAATCTTGCATTCAAGTTGAATATCACGCTAAACCTGCACAAAATCAGTATTTAGAATGCCAAATCAATCCCAAAGATGAAGAAGTCCCAAATCTTCATAGAAAACGCGTGGTTTAAACCGGAAAGAATCAAATCCAAATGTTCATAATACCTAAATCATTTTGAAAATACACAAAATCAAAATCTCTCCACAACTAAAATCAAATGACAAAATTTCCAAATACATATTTCAGACCTAGACTTCAACAATATAAATACTAGAAATCTCAGCCAGAGACCGAAAAATCATCATCACCCTATAAACTGCCACTACAACCAGCAACTTCGTGATGGCCACCAACAACAACAAAACTTCATCATACAATATCTAACATCATTTTCCAAAATCTCAATAATCATCCATACACACAACACTTTAGTTTCCGACGCCATCACCGCACCCACTCATCAGTACCACAAAAGAGCAATCGGTGCCCTCCGATCACGCTTCCGACCCGCACCACCGTCCACTTGCGTCCCTCTTTTCCGTTGCCACAGCTCCTCCGTATCGGATCTACAAAAGGAAGAAGGAGAAATCCAGTCCGCTGCAACTCAGAGCATCCTCCGACGAGTTCGACAAAGATCCAGCGGAAAGAACCAGATCCAGTCGTCCTCGCACGCACACGACTCCATGTGGATCCTTACACCACTAACCATCAGATTCAGATTCCCATGCTGTGCCGGAAACGATGGTAACCACATAACCACAAACGCCTTAAATTTGTGAGTATTCTTCCCCATATATGTATCTTATTTTGATGTTGGATCTTGAAAATAGTTTGGGTTTGCTTCGTTTTTTGCGAATGTTGTGTGAAGAAGCAGAGAGAGGAAGAATACGGTGGCTTTCTTTATGTATCTGTATATATGTCGCTTGTTTTAGTTTATTTTTTTTCCTTCTAATTTTTGTTAATAACAAGTGCCAGCATGCTATTGGGTTGTGAGGACTTTGGATAGTAAAAGTTCTTAACTTGATTTAAGGAGGTTAAACCTATGTTTAGGGCTTTATTCACGTTCTGTATCATCTACTAATTGTTAGGTCTTTATGGAATAACTATATCATAATAACTTACTACTTTTCTATAATTTTTAATTAATTATTATAATCTAGTTTTTAAATAATGGCTTAAAATTCAAATCATGTTGGTTATTATAATTAGTTTTATGTTCGTTTGAACTAATCTTGTTTAAGAAAAAAACAAAACATATTAACTTCTTTTATCTAATTTTAATTAATTATTAGGTTATAAAAAATACTAAGTATAATATATAATAAAAGATGTTAGGTAAATATTAGGCAGTTCTTATCCAATTGATTCTAGTTTAATTCTCTCCTCGATCCGACTAAATCTATTAGTCGCATTAGACGAAATATAAAAAAATACATAAAATTTAAAACATATTTAATTTGCTGCCTGCAACGATCAACCTATCGATCTGAGTAACCAGCAATGACCCATTACTGACCAAATCTATTGGTCACCGCATCTAACGGTGCCATATCAAATAAGGGTTGTACGCCTAAACACTTAAAACACATCAAACCACAAACCACAGATTTTCATCTCTTCGATACTGCAAAACTACGAAGGTAATTCAAAATACCTTTTCAAAAACTACGATAGGCCATTCAAAAAGCCTTCAAACACCTTCATATTCAAATCCTAAGGCGTACAACCCTGTGCCCGAACTACGTTGACTCTGATTCTCCATAAGGAGATACGTAGGCACTTGGATAACCAAGGCGAGTCCCCTTCCTCAAAACCTCCTTTCAATTCAAATCTCAATTTTTCCCCTATTCATTTCCTTAGCTATTAAACCTCTAAATTTTAGCCATAAAGCCTTTACCTTAGAACAAACCTTAGGAAAGGGTTGAGGGTGACTAACACCTTCCCTCAACCTGATTATAATAACTTACCCCGAATCTCGTATCTGCGTAGGGTTTCCTATTCGCCCTTCAAAATAGGTGGCGACTCTAAAAGCTTAATTTTTAGGGCAGGTTGCTACAACAGGCTCTTCAAAAGTACAACATAAAGGATTAGAAAGGAATACCTTTATGAGTTTTTCTTAGTGGCACTGAGCACATGTTAATCGTGTCCTGATTAACTTAGTCAGATGTCTCCTCTTCCAGACCAGGAGTAGGTTCCAAACCAATGTTCTCACACTACATTAGTTTAGCACCAAAACATCTGTTCTTCAGCTGGTAGCTGCATACTAGTTCTTAATGTCCCAACATTAGATAGGACATCTGTTCCTCCTTCCAGGAACACTTCAACCTTGAAGATTTCAAGGTACACACTTGTAGATAATTATGAATATCATTGATCAGGTGACATTCATCAGCTCTAATAAACCATGCCATTATGAGTGGACTTGAGAGATTACTCAAGTATCTTTGACACTTTAATTATAGCTGTCAATACCTGCCATACATTTTGTTGAACCTTCATAACCCTAGGGTTTCTCAGAGACTATGCAGCGGAAAAATAGTCATATATCAACAAAATTCACACAATGCTTACTTTAAGTGTTAGTAGTAAGAATGACAACTACAAATTGATTGTTACTCAACCTTGCACAATGTTTGCTTCTGCACCAAGCAACTGATTAGACCAAACCAAAATCCTGACTTGATGAACTCACAGACAACAGCGGTTACCTTATCAATATCTTCACTCCCGCATGAAGGTTTTGATGAGCTTCTTTGTTCATAGATACCAGTTGAATTTGTATTTAAATTCAAGTTCTTCACTCCCGCATGATGTCCTTGGACTTAGCACTCTTTGTTCCTGTTTACGGTGATTTCTAGTAAACAACCGCTAGTCCTCCAAACTATAAAATATACTTTGGTTACTCGCAGGATCGACAAGATTGATCCTAGGACATAGTCAAACAATTGTCTTTTGATATGATTTGGTTCTAATCAAATTAGATCATCATTTAAGTGGAAAAGATTGGATTTTCTTTGGTTCTAATCAAATTAAATCATCATTTAAGTCACATATTTGATTCAAATTCGTGCTAAGCAAGATTGGTGAAGAAAATACATGATTTAGCCAATTTTGGAAAGATTGAAAATCAAATTTCAATCAAACTTCAATCCTTGATTCAATGGAGATTGGATGCAATATTTTACCCTAATTCCATCCCATTATATAAGCACAACACAACCAAACCCTTGGAGACGAAACATTCTGCATATAGAACCCTAACCGAATTGCTCAAAATCAAGAAAAATACCAATTGTGATTTCTGTGCTAGAGGATAATTCAGAGAGTTTAAAAGATTCAATCACGTTCCTTGGTGTTCCTGGAAGCTATTGGGATCACTGCACTAAATCAGCACCCCCAGAAACGCATCCTATTGCCCAAGGTAAGTCGCTATTCTTTTTGAATTCGATCTCATCCACTCATGCATCATTCTTGAATTTTATTTGCATATTCGTGATTATTATGATGTTGTGCCTATTTCTAGAAAGATAATTGCATTTATATGACTATATGGGGAATCTGCCATGGATAAGGTTAGGGACCTCGAATTATGGTCTTTTGTTTTAGGACAAATTGCAGGTAATTGCAGGTGCTATGGTGTTCGTGAGGATGAGACGATCTCGTCCATGGCCTCGCAAAGCATTTGTATGGCGTTTTGGCCGTATTCTTAGATACAGGTTTGTAGTGACGTCTCAAAACCGTCGCTAAAGGTCAGTACCAGACTTTAGACGACGGACATAGGTTGAGGGTGACTGTGTGGCGCCTTCTGATTGGCTGGTCTTGCGCACGCTTTTGGTTCAAACATGGACAGTTCCTGTGCGTTAAGATGCATGCCCGTATCATGTTCCTTCGCTCCATCAACCGTTGGATGCGTTCCCAGATCAATCAGACGCCCCTGAAGTTGCCAGTCTACCATGGATTTCACAGGCTTGCCCGCACTAGATCAATTTCGCTAAGTTCCAATTTTTTTTTACTTTTAATTGTATAACTTAGTTTTTATTTATTTATTTTCTTTTGTTTAATTTTTTTTTATTGTTTATTTATTTATTTAATAAAATTTCTTTTAAATCTTCTTTTAAATAAAACTTCTTTTAAATTTTCTTTTTTTCATAAACATCATTTATTTTGATTTATTTTATAATAAAATAATTAATTTGATTTAGTTATTAATAATATTTTTTATTTTGATTAAATGATTAAATTAATTGTTTAAGTATTTAATTAGGTTAATATTTTTATTAATTGATTAAATTACTTATTAGGGTTAGATAATTTAATCAAAAACGTATTTTGGCCAATTTAATTAATTAGGTTGAAAACCAATAATTAATTAATTTAGTTTTTGTTATTTTATTTATCATGGTTAACTTGTGCTTAATCAGGGTTGCGAGGTTTGTCGTTAGATCATTCATGCACTAAAACTTCTCTTCTATGTGTTTGACTTTTTCAGGGTTAACCAAGATCCTCCGACTACGCGTCATGTCAGATCGAAAAGCTAAGTCTTTAAATTTTTTATTTAATTTAATATCATTTAACTTTTATTTTTTCTTTGTGGATTAAATTAGGGTTTGCTTCAACCGCTAATGAATTTGTAATGCACTCACCCTTGTTTTTTTCCTTCATTAATTTCCAGGGTTATCAACCGATTAAAGCTCAAACCTTCGGTAACCCTAAAACTCATTCTCCTTTAATTTCTCTGATATTATTACTTGTGTTTAACCTATTATTTTATTGGGTTATCTTATTGCTTTTTCCCCCTTCCCCATGTCTATATATTTTGTAATTGCTCCTGGTTTGTATTGTTTGGCCTTGAAGGCACTTAAACTGTTATGCTTTGCATTATAACTACGTGGTTAGTAATTTAGGGCGTGAAAACCTCGAACTGAAATTAGAATAACTAATTTACAAGATGGTTATCTGAATTGAATCACGTGATTGTGCACCCACACACCTTTTATGGTAACCCCTTTTGTTGCCTGTTGCCTTGTTGCCTTTTCATTACAAAATAGTCAAGTCCCTCGGATACGAGGACGCCTCAGCAAATGTTGTATTCAGTTCATTCTCATCACAAAAGATCATAGGTCCCTATGATGCTGCCTTAGATTATATGATCTCGTCCCTCGAGGTTGCCTACAAGATGATGTGATAGTTGAAGGATAGAAAAACACTTAGAAAGGGGGGTTTGAATAAGTGTAGTTTAAAAACTTGGACGATAAAAATAAATTGCACAGTTATTTTTATCCTGGTTCGTTCTTAACTAAACTACTCCAGTCCACCCCCACGGAGTGATTTACCTCACCTGAGGATTTAATCCACTAATCACAACAGATTACAATGGTTTTCCACTTAGCCCACGACTAAGTCTTCTAGAGTATCCTGATCACAACCTGATCACTCCAGGAACAAATGCTTAGACACAAGCTAAGACTTTCTTAGAGTATCCTGACCACCACGTGATCACTCTAATTACAACTGCTTAGACACAAGCTAAGACTTCCTAGAGTATCCTGATCAACACTTGATCACTCTAGTTACTTACAAATTAATGTAATCAAATTCTAAGAGTATTACAAATGCTTCTGAAAAGCTATAATCACAACAGTGATATTTCTCTTAACGTTTAAGCTTAATCTCACTAATATATTATAACAGCAATGTAGTGAGCTTTGATGAAGATGAAGTTTCTGAGCTTTGAGTTAAACAGCGTTTCAGCAAGTTAATATTCACAGAATTGGTTCAGAGTTGTTAACC
This sequence comes from Vicia villosa, assembly GCF_029867415.1. Taxonomy (NCBI): domain Eukaryota; kingdom Viridiplantae; phylum Streptophyta; class Magnoliopsida; order Fabales; family Fabaceae; genus Vicia; species Vicia villosa. The sequence goes on along the minus strand of NW_026706772.1, from coordinate 40,063 downwards.
TTGCTTCTCATCAGAACTTCATATTTATAGGCGTTTGAGAAGATGACCGTTGGGAGCATTTAATGCTTTGCGTGTTCCGTACACCATTGCATTTAATGTTTCACGCTTTTGTCAACTACCTCGAGCCTTGTTCACGCTGTGTCCACTGACGTTGCCTTTAATAGCTTCCAACGTTACTTTTGTCAGTCAGCGTAGCCTGCCATCTGTACTTTCTTCTGATCTGATGTTTGTGTATACAACGTTTGAATATCATCAGAGTCAAACAGCTTGGTGCATAGCATCTTCTTGTCTTCTGACCTTGAAGTGCTTCTGAGTGTGATACCATGAGAACTTCAGTGCTTCTGCTTCTGATCTCAAGTTCTTCTGATGCTTCCATAGACCCATGTTCTGATTCTGCTTTGACCATCTTCTGATGTCTTGCCAGACCATGTTCTTATGTTGCATGCTGAACCTTCTGAGACAAAGCTTCTGAGCGCTGATTTGTGCATACTCTTTATATATTTCCTGAAAAGGAAATTGCAATGTATTAGAGTACCACATTATCTCACACAAAATTCATATCCTTGTTATCATCAAAACTAAGAATATTGATCAGAACAAATCTTGTTCTAACAATAGTCCCTTTCGATTGCTGAGGTGTCCTCTTTGGTTGCCTAATAATGAATATTTTTATCCTTCCCTTAGACTACCTACCCTCTTTATGGCAGGGACAGTCTTATGGGGAACGATAACTGCGACGACCCTTCAACCTCCAAATAAAAGGACTTCCTACCCTCCTATGTTATGGATAGCCCTGAAAGGTTAAAAGAATTTTTATAATGTTAAGGTAATTACCTCCTAATTGCTGGCTCTGGTTTAAATCCTTTTCTACTCTTTTCTCAAAAACCTTCAAAAATGCTACGCTTATTTACAAGCTAAAGTCTTATTTCATTTCTAAGCTTTTGGAAACTAAAGAGCTAAGCAATTAAGAGCCCATGGAAAGCCATGGATGCAAAGGGTGCCTTACACCTTCCCTTTGCATAAATTACCCCCCGAACTCAAAAATTTTTTTAAAGGTTTTTTTCTGTTCATTTAGCCTTTCTTTAATTTGGATAAAATAAAAGTCGGTGGCGAATCTTGCTTACCGCGACATTTTCTTTAAAGTCAGTTCACCGTATTACAAGTACCTAAGGAGAAGATAATTTCAGTTGCAGATATCCTAGGCAGCAAAGAATACAAAGCAAAACATGTCATGGTACGTGGAATCTGGGTGCTCGCGGCACATGACGGGAAAAAGGTCTATGTTCCAAGACCTGGTGCTTAAATCTGCTGGTGAAGTTAAGTTTGGAGGAAATCAGAAGGGCAAGATTATTGGCTCTGGAACCGTAAGCATTGGTAACTCTCCTTCCATAACTAATGTACTTCTAGTAGATGGATTAGCTCATAACCTATTGTCCATAAGTCAATTAAGTGACAATGGTTATAACATAATCTTCAATCAAAAGTCTTGTAAAGCTGTAAGTCAGAAGGATGGCTCAATCCTATTTACAGGAAAGAAAAAGAACAACATTTACTAGATTGATCTTCAAGATCTTAAGAATCATAAGGTAACTTGTCTTATGTCTGTTAATGAAGAGCAATGGGTCTGGCAAAGAAGATTAGGCCATGCTAGTTTGAGAAAGATTTCTCAGATTAACAAACTTAATCTGGTCAAAGGACTCCCTAATCTGAAATATAAATCAGATGCTCTTTGCGAAGCATGTCAGAAAGGGAAGTTTTCCAAACCTGCATTCAAGTCTAAGAATGTTGTCTCTTCCTCTAGGCCGCTAGAACTTCTGCACATTGATCTGTTTGGCCCAGTCAAAACAGCATCTGTCAGAGGGAAGAAATATGGATTAGTCATCGTAGATGATTATAGCAAATGGACATGGGTAAACTTATTGAAACACAAGGATGAGTCTCATACAGTGTTCTTTGACTTCTGCACTCAGTTTCAATCTGAGAAAAAGTGTAAAATCATAAAGGTCAGAAGTGATCATGGTGGCGAATTAGAGAACAGATTCTTTGAGATTTATTTCAAAGAAAATGGTATTGCCCATGATTTCTCTTGCCCTAGAACTCCACAGTAAAATGGAGTTGTAGAGCGAAAGAATAGGACTCTACAAGAAATGGCCAGAACCATGATCAATGAAACAAATATGGCTAAGCACTTCTGGGCAGAAGCAATAAACACTGCATGTTATATTCCGAATAGAATCTCTCTAAGACCTATTCTAAATAAGACTCCTTATGAATTGTGGAAGAACAGAAAACCCAACATTTCATATTTTCATCCTTTTGGATGTGTTTGTTTTATTCTGAATACTAAATATTATCTTGGTAAGTTTGATTCTAAGGCACAAAAATGTTTTCTTCTTGGATATTCTGAACGCTCAAAAGGCTACAGAGTATACAATACTGAAACATTGATTGTTGAAGAATCAATCGATATCAGATTTGATGATAAGCTTGGTCTTGAAAATCCAAAGCAGTTTGAGAATTTTACAGATATTGAAATCTCTAACTAAGATTCTGAAGAACCCAGAAGCAAAGTGTCAGAAGATCAAGTTGTTGCTTCATTAGAGAATCTCAGAATTTCTGAAGAGCCAACTATCAGAAGATCTTCTAGACTCAACTCTGCTCACTCAGAAGATGTTATCATTGGGAAGAAAGAAGATCCTATCAGAACAAGGGCATTCCTTAAGAACAATGCAGAATGTCAATTTGGTCTAGTATCTCTTATTGAGCCAACTTCTGTTGATCAAGCTCTGGAGGATTCTGACTTGATAATTGCAATGCAAGAAGAACTCAATCAGTTTACAAGGAATGACGTATGGGATCTTGTTCCAAGACCAAAAGGATTCAACATCATTGGAACTAAGTGGGTCTTCAGAAATAAGCTAAGCGAAAAAGGAGAAGTTGTAAGAAACAAAGCCAGACTGGTTGCTCAGGGCTATAGTCAGCAAGAAGGTATTGACTATGCTGAAACCTTTGCACCAGTGGCCAGGTTAGAATCTATTCTCTTATTAATTTCTTTTGTCACTCAACAAAACATCACTCTGTATAAGATGGATGTTAGGAGTGCCTTCTTAAATGGTTATATAGATGAGGAAGTATATGTCCACCAACCTCCTAGTTTTGAAGACTCTAAGTCTCCAGAACATGTTTTCAAATTAAAGAAATCATTATATGGCCTGAAGCAAGCTCCTAGAGCTTGGTATGAAAGATTAAGTTCTTTCCTTCTGGATAATGGTTTCACTAGAAGACAAGTGGATACTACTCTCTATTGTAAAACCTTTAAAAAGGATATTTTAATTTGCCAAATATATGTTGATGATATTATTTTTGGAACCTCTAATGCTACACTTGGAAAGGAGTTTGCTAAGTCTATGCAGGCTGAGTTTGAAATGAGCTTGATGGGAGAACTTAAGTATTTCCTTAGGATTCAGATCAATCAAACTTCTGAAGGAACTTATGTTCATCAGACCAAGTATGTGAAAGAACTTCTGAAGAAGTTTAATCTTTTAGAAAGCAAAGAAGCAAAGACAACTATGCATCCAACGTGTGTCCTAGGTAAGGATGGGGTAAGTAAGAAGGCAGATCAGAAGCTCTACAGAGGAATGATTGGATCTCTTCTATATCTTACTACTTCTATACCTGATATGTTATTTAGTGTTTGTCTGTGTGCAAGATTCCAATCAAATCCTAGAGAATCTCACTTAACAGCTGTTAAGAGAATTCTGAGGTATCTAAAAGGTACTACTAATGTTGGTTTAGTCTACAGAAGATCTGAAGAATACAACTTAGTAGGATTTTGTGATGCTGATTACGCTGGAGATAGAGTTGAAAGGAAAAGTACTTCTAGAAGTTGTCAATTTCTTGGAAGTCACCTGATCTCCTGGTACAGCAAGAAGCAAGCTACAATTGCCCTCTCTACAACAGAAGCAAAATATGTTGCTGCTGCTGGATGTAGTACACAGATTCTCTGGATGAAGAGTTAGCTAGAAGATTATCAGATATATGAGAGTAACATTCCTATCTTCTGTGATAATACTTTTGCTATTTGTTTATCTAAGAATCATACCTTACATTCCAAAGCTAAACATATTGAGATTAAACATCATTTCATTAGGGACTATGTTCAAAAGGGTGTTCTATCTTTAAACTTTATGGATACAGACCATTAATGGGCTGATATCTTTACAAAACCCCTTGCTGAAGATAGGTTTAAGTTCATTTTGAAGAATATCAGTATGGATTTATGCCCAGAATGAAAGGATGAGAAGTTCTGATATATGGATTAGATTTGAAATGATCATTTATTTCTTTTATAAGAAGTTCTGATTGTTGATCTGTTAGATATTCTGATTCTGTTATTACTAATGTTTCATATGTCTAAGTTGATTCAGAATCTCTTTTAAAGCAAAATAGTTGTCACCAGCTATTCTAGAAGATGAACACATGTTCACTATAATTGGACAAGCATGCGTGCAGTTGATGAGACACCGCCCTAGGTAACTATGCAAATCATTTCAAATATCATGTTTTACCCTAACGTCCCTAAACATTAAATGCATTTGATTTTCTGCATTCTATAACTGTGCATTCTCATAATTTAATTGCATTTGTTTTTCAAATCCGTGTCTATTTAAACCGCCGTCATCATATCATTTTCTCTTTTCACGCATTCATTCTCTCTCCCGTGTATGCATTTTTGCAATCTCTTTGCTCTTTTCTTAAACCCTAAAAGAAAACCCAGAAATCTTAGTAAAGTGTCAATGGCTGCTTCTTCATCTCAAAATGCTGGTTCTTCGTCTCAGCAACAACAACAAGAACAATAGCAACAACTCATTCCTAAGATCACATGTTCGATTCCACTGGATCAGTTGGAATTTATTTGTGAAATGATGGTGGATGTTGATAATCTAGAAGAACATTAAATTCATATCAAAGATAATTTGGTATTTCAAGGATGGTCATCTTTGTTCCTTGAATTCTGTGGACCAGTCTATCCAGACTTAGTGAAGGAGTTCTGGATTCATGCTTTTGTTATCCCTAAAGCCATTGTTTCGTTTGTTCATGGAAGATTCTTTCCCATCACTGAAAACACATTGAGAATGCTGTTTGATTTGATGAACGTTGAAGGTGAGACAGAAGCAACTCCAAGAACAGATTGGGATGCAGTCTACGCTGAAATCTTTACTGATGGAAAGAAATCAACAAGAGTTTAGGATCTGAAGAACATATACAAGACATGGACAAAGATTCTTCTAGGTTTTTTCTACCACAGGAAATCAACCAGTTCTTCTGAATTCGTCAATAGAGACCAACAATACATCCTGTATTGCCTTGGTACAAAGAAGAAGATGGATATTCCTTACATCATTTTCAATCATATGTGGAATGCTGTTAAGGATTATAGAGATGAAAACAGAATGAAGCGTAAGAGGAACGTTATTCCTTTTGGGAGGATCATCACCAATCTTCTGGTTCAAACCAAGATGGTTGAAGAGTTGGAAAAAGCTGGAGTAATCAATGACCCTTACACAATCATTGGGAGTATTTTTAATGGTCTTACTTTGAGGAAAATGGGTCTAATTCAAGCCATTGGTACTGCTCCTCAACCAGATCCAAATATCAGAAACAGAAGAGGTCCAGTTCTTGCTGATTTTGAGATGTTCTTTCTCAATGAATTACCAGAAATTAAGGTTCATTACCTTAATAATCTCAAACAAGATGGTTCTGTGGATGCTCCTATAGGGACAAGCAAGTAGCAGCTTCCGACTTCCAAGGATGGAGTGTTAGAAGTCTTTCCAGAAGCTGCCTCTCAAAAAGAAAGAAGAACAAAGCAAAAGCTAGATCTTCCTTCTATCAGTGAGGAGAAGCGAAATAAAGAGAAAGATGTTGAAGAAAAGAAAGAAGCTGAAGTTGAAAAGGAGAATAAAAATAAAGAAGATGTTGTTGAACTGAAGAAGCCTGAGAAAAATGACAAGAAAGAAGAGAAGGTTGTTGAAAAGAAAAGACAGAAGAAGGATGATGAGAAGGATGTAGAGAAGAAGAAAAAGAAGAAAGATAAGAAGAAGAAAAAGAAAGAAGTAGAAAAGAAAGTTGTTGAGAAGGAAAAGGTGCCAGAAGAAGAAGATAAAACAGAAGAAGAAAGAAAGAAGGAAGCGTTGAAAGGAAAACGGAAGATGGTGATTAAAAAGAAGAGGAAGGCTGCATGAGATGAATCTGAGAGGCATCTCAAGAAGAGATCTTCAGGTATTCACATTTCTGAACGTGATTCTGTGTCTATTTTAAATTTAAAATTTGTACCAACAAAAGTTCCCCCATATCTCAACCAGAAAAAGCCTCATCACCTCCAACCACAAAAGTTCTCACCCCTCCTCCTTCACCCAAGACAAATCTTGTTTCTGACCATCCCGTTTCTGACCCTATCCTAGATATCTTACCCCTTCAAACACTCTTTCCTCCTCACACATATATCCCTCTTTCTCAACCTCCTCCTCATGCAAATTAATCACCTGTTGCCTCCCCCGTTCCTAATAACACCACTGCATCAGAATCTCCAAATTCTGATTCTTTACATGAACTCTTTCGTACCTGCAACTATACACCCAAACCTCGTCCTAACCCAACTTTTGTTGTCCTGGATTCTGAGGATGAAACAGAATCATTTCTTTCTCTTGATAGAAAACCTGAACCCTACTTCATTCTGAACCCAAATTCCTCATCCACCCAATTCAAAACCCCTAACCCTGAAATTTCTGTTGGTGTGCGTTTTGAATTTCTTAAGCATAAGGTACATACAAGATTAGAAGCATTGAAGGTTTCACATAATGCCAGGACGAATTATGTTGCAACTGGGAGACTTTGGAGAGCCTTCAGAAGAGAGATCAATTCTGACTTTCTGAAGCTTTAGAAAGCCTGTGAAGCAGAAGCTCCTGGCCCTTATGGATTTCTAAGGTATTTTGAAGACAGCTATTTCTTTCCCATCAGGAGCTGGAAATCTCTTAAGGAAAAGGAATTGGTTGATGAGCTTGAAGAAGTTCATCCTCTCTGGTCGTGTGGAAGCCTCACTATCATGTTCTGACTGGAGACTTTCAGTCCATATTCAGATGGCTAAGGGAGAATCCCTCTGTTAAAGCACCAAGTATGGTAACACCTCTTCAGAATTTGGCTGACATTCTTCTGGCTCTAGAGAATCCAGATGTTGTTATCCTTTCTCCTGTGCATGCTGAAGATTCTTCTGAATCAGAAGCTGATGCTGAGAATCATCCTGCTAAGCAATCTCCTACTAAGGAAAATCAAGCTGATGTTCTCAGGGTCGATGTTGCTGTTGAGAATCCTCCTCTTATGGACAATAGCTGTTATGCTTCTTCTGTTGGACCTTTTGTTTTGATAAACACCATGAAGGCTCTTCAACAGAATCAAACTGCTCTAGCTTCTCGTCTGGACAAGCATGAGGATACTCACAATGAGTTCAGATCTTTCATGAAGACGCAGGCTGAAGACACTACTGAGATTAAAAACCTTCTGGCCATGTTAGCTAATAAGCTTGGCTAGTCGTAGTCAGTTTTGGTCTTAGATGTTTTCTTGTTTTATGCATCTGTTTCTTGCATGTGGTTCTATCTCTTGTGTACTTCTGATATATTTTGTTGATCAATGAAATCATTATCTTCTTCACCATATGTGTCTTTTATCATCTGAATCTTTTAATGCTTTTTGATGTTATGACAAAAAGGGGGAGAAACATGATAATTGATTTGGTTTGTTATATCAGTTGTTGGGATTAAGTCTCAACATTTCCTAACATTATTTGCAAGTTCTATGTCCTTGAGATTTTTTGCAGGATTGAAGATATTCTGAAAAAGCTCAACATGAGAAGCAAATACATGGGGAAAAGCAATTCTATAAAGAAGAATTTTCTTGGAAAATTGAAGCAAGCTTAGTGTTGTGAAGCTTCTTGATCAGAAGCAAGAAGAAGAATGTTCTGATATTCATTCGTAGAATGCTCTAATATATTCTCTTGTGAATACTCTGATACATTTTCTTTCTTAAGAATGTTCTGATACATTCATGCTCTGATATTTTTGTCTAGTATGCTCTGATACATTTCAGGATGTAAATATGCTCTCATGATGCTCTGATACATTCAAGAATGTTCTGATACAATCAAGCATGCTATTACAAAGAAGAAATTCAAAGCTCTGAAGTTGTCCTATGGAAGCAAGAAGTAGAAGCTCTGAATATTCTGAAGTTCTAGGCAAAGTGAACGTTTCTGCTGAAATGGAAAAATACTTAGGGAAGTATCTTATTTATAAATTCTTCTAGTATTTATTTCAGGGGGAGACATATTCACACACTCTGATCATATGCATATGCTATAACTGTGTAATTGTCTTTTGTCATCTGATATTCTGATTGCATATTCATATCAATTATATATGTTTTTGTCATCAACAAAAAGGGGGAGATTGTTAGAACAAGATTTGTTCTGATCAATATTCTTGTTTTGATGATAACAATGTATATGAATTTTGTATAAGACAATGTGGTACTCTAATCCTTTTCATTTTCCATTTCAGGAAATATATAAAGAGTATGCACAATTCAGCGCTCAGAAGCACTGACTCAGAAGGTTCAGGATTGCAACATCAAAACATGCTCTCGCAAGACATCGGAAGATGGTCAAGAAGAATCATAACATGGTCTATGAAGCATCATAAGAACATGAAGTCATAAGCAGAAGCACTGAAGTTCTTATGGTATCACGCTCAAGCACTTCAAATTCAGAAGACAAGAAGATGCTCTGCACCAAGTTGTTGACTCTGATTTTTCAAACGTTGTATTCACAAATCTGAGATCAGAAGCAAGTACAAGATGACAAGCTATTAAGTATAATCTCTGAGTTACAAAAGGAATGTTAGAAGCTACAAATGGCAAAGTCAGTAAAAGCAGCAAAAGCATGGCTCGAGGTAGTTGACAAAAGTGTGAAACATTAAATGCAAAGCTGTACTATTCACGTAATGCATTAAATTCAACCCAACGGTCATCTTCTCAAACGCCTATAAATATGGAAGTTCTGATCAGAAGCAGCAAACAAATCTTTGCAAAAATACTGAAACGCTATTCAAATCAAAGCTCACGAACTTCATCTTATCCTCACAAACTCTTGAAATATTTAGTGAGTGTTAAGCTTAGAACTTAAGAGAAATATCACAGTTGTGATTATAGCTTGATAAGAAGCAATTCAAACTCTTGTAACATTTATTTTACATTGATTGTAAAAGGTTCCTAGAGTGATCAATTAGATCAGTAGACTCTAGAAGACTTAGAGGTTATCTAAGTGGTGATTTCCTAGAGTGATCAAGTTGTGATCACTATACTCTAGAAGACTTAGAGGGTATCTAAGTGGAAAACCATTGTAATCAGATTGATTAGTGGATTAAATCCTCAATTGAGGTAAATCACTCTAAGGGGGTGGGCTGGAGTAGTTTCGTTAACAACGAACCAGGATAAAAATAATTATGTTCATTGTTTTTATCTTAAGAGTTTTTAAAGTCACACTTATTCAACCCCCCCTTTCTAAGTGTTTTTCTATCCTTCAAGCATGATAATCTTCACTCTTAGAATAAATCAAAATATCATCAATAAAGACAACCAAGAATTTATCCAGATAATCATGAAAAATCCTATTCATATACTCCATGAATACACCAGGTGCATTAGTCACACCAAACGGCATAACTGAGTACTCATAATGACCATACCTCGTTCTAAAAGCAGTCTTCTGAATATCTTCCGCCTTCACACGAATCTGATGATACTCAGACCTCAAATCAATCTTTCTAAACACACAAGCTCCAACCAAATGATCCATTAAATCATTAATCCTCGGAAGTGGATACTTGTTCTTAATCGTCACTTTGTTCAATTGCCTATAATCAACACAAAGCCTCATAGTACCTTCCTTCTTCTTAACCAACAAAACAGGTGCACCCTATGGCAATACACTAGGACGAATAAACTTCTTCTCAAGCAAATCCTCAAGTTGACTCTTCAATTCTTTTAACTCAGAAGCAGACATCCTATATGGAGCCATCGATACAGGACTAGTTCCAAGAACTAAATCAATCAAAAATTTAACTTCTTGTTCCAGCGCTAAATCACCTACATCTTCATAAAATACCTCCGCAAAATCACAAACTACCGGCAATTCCTCAATTGTTCTCTTCTTATGAACATCCAAAGTTGCCAACAACACAAACAACTCAGCTCCATCTTGCACAAATTCATCAACTTGCTTAGCAGATAAAAAAAAATATTCCTTAACACCAATCTCAGGAAAAATAACCGTCTTATCAAAATAAATGATATACACACAATTAAATTCCAACTAATTCATACATAAAATCACATAAATTTGCTCTAACGGAAGACAAACTAAATTAATTCTAAAATCTCTACCAAAGATACTCAATGGACAATTCAAACACACATAAGAAGTAGAAACAGAACCCATAGCAGGTGTATCAAAAAACATACTTTTACGCATACCAGATAACACGAGATTCAATCTCTTAGCACAATCAAAAGAAATGAAAGAATGTGTTGCACCAGTATCAATAATAGCAATCAAAGGTGTACCATTAATTAAGCGCATACCTTGGATTAGCCTATCATTAGTAGTGAGCTCCGTACCAGACAATGCAAACACTTTCCCATTCGTTTGCTCCTTCTTCGGTTTGTCACACTTGGTACTAATGTGACCTTGCTCACCACAATTGTAGCAAGTCACTTTTGAACCACTTGTACACTCGTGAGACTTGTGACCACCTTGCCACACTTGAAACACGTCGCATCAAACTGAGGATATTCAGAAATATGATGTCCCTTAACACCACACATATAGCACTTAACAGGAGTGTGATATCCTCCCCCACTCAGTTTCTTGCCATTACCATCTTTCTGCTTTCCTTTACCATCATACGGTTTCCCATGGAATTGACCTTTTTTCTCATTCATAACCTTGTATTGAGAAGCACTCTCCCTACTATCCTCATCATAAATCTGACTCTTGTTAACATTCTCCATAAAATGACTAATTTGTTGGTAACTAATTTCCTTCTTGATATCATGCCTCAAACCATTGACAAACTTCAAACACTTAGATCTCTCTACATTCATAGTATTGTAGTGAGGACAATACTTGATAAGCTCTTGAAATCTAGAAGCATATACAGCAACAGTACCATTTTCTTGCTTCAACTCAAGGAATTCCACCTCTTTCTTTCCACGACAATCTTTCGGAAAATAGTTTCCCAAGAAAGAATCGCGAAAAAGATCCCAAGTAACCTGGATACCTTCTTCATCAAACCTTTGAGCCATATTGCCCCACCAATCCTCAACTTCCTTCTCCAGCATGTGAGTACCAAACTGCACTCTCTGAGCATCGGTGCAATTCATAACTCGAAAGATCTTCTCAATCGCCTTCAACCAAACTTTAGCTTTATCTGGTTACTTCTCAATCTTCTCAATCCCTCAAAGGTAGGAGTATTGTTCCTCTGGAACTTCCCCAAAGCATTATACTCATCATCATCATCACCATTCCGATTTCCAGTATTAGCTTGAGGAATTCGACCAAGAGATCCTGCCAACATCCTCAATGCATCAGCAATGGCATCATCATTCCTTCCAACAACCATCGTCCTACGACAACCAACAACCAAAAAAGACAAAAGAGTATCGATTGTGTCAGATACACAAATCTAATACAACGAGAATAAAGTCATTAACGACTATTGACCAACTGGTCGACCATGCTCAGATACCACTAGTGTAACACCCTTTTCTAATACCCCAAATAATAATAGTAAACAAATATTCAAAGTAAACATGCATATAAACTGGGGTGTCACATCGATGTTTTCACAAACTAAAAGCTTTTAAAAACCAACAAAACATACATCCATAAATATACAATTCATCTGGTCATCATAATAACACATCTTACTTAACATAATTCATTAATGATATGCATACACAACGGAAAATAACGAATACTCATCAAATTCATAATGATCCATGTCCCATACCATGATCATATCACACATAATATCCAAGACGGAATCATAACATCATATCCAAAATACTTGGCACTAAGGCCTCTCACAACAACAATAAACATCATACGAAAATATAAGGTAGTATGAAGATACAAATCTGAACAAAACATGAGTTCAACACCACTAATCCTAACCCAGTGTTACATGACCAGAGCATCAACTTACTAGCTAATCAAATAACGAAACTCGGAGCTCTTAGGCTAAACCACGAACAAGCAACAACTCTTCTGAACCTGTACGTTACCAACAAAGGGCAACATTCAAACAGAAGGGTGAGAATTCAAATTATCATAGAAAATATAATAATGGAAAATGCAACATGAATAAGTATACATTTAAAAATTCATCACTCTTCATAAAAACATGCTTTTATAATTAAAGTTAACATGTTTCATCATTAAACAAACAGGTTTCATCATTCAAGTAATTATGTATAATTACCAATTCAACAATTGTAATCCACTAATGAAATTCCATAAAGTATACAAGTACCACACAAAATTCCATATTATGCATCACTTACACATAATTAATTCACACCAATCATATTGCAAAATCACACAAAACGAAAAATTCATATCGACAAGTGCGACTCAAGTATGACTCTATGCAATATGCATGTGGATCCCATCCGTTATCATTCCCGGTCATGCCGATTGTCTTTCATCTATAGACTAGATAACCACCTCAAAAGCCTGATTTCGCGTTAAGCTTTCAAATCTCATCCGGCGTTAGATTTGGGACAAGTAAATAACCTTCGCGAGATTACCCAACATTGCCACTTTCAATGACTCATGCTTGTGTACGTGTCCAACTAAATAAGATTCAAGCATTTAAGACGATCTCTCTATCTTTTAAACTACACAATCACATCTTTACAACTTTGCACAACATTACACAACATGACACCAATCCAAATCTTAACACCAATTAGCATTTAGCAATTGACCACACAATTCATGATTATCGTCACCACATAATACATTCGTGAACATTGATTATAAGCAATTCATCCATAACATACATTCATAATTACATGTTATTCAAAATTAACATCATAATTAATTACACAAGTGCCAACCAATCCTATTCTATCATGTAGACAATCATATTAGCTTCAATATGATTCAAACAGCACGTAAAAAGGAGTTACGGATCAAAAGATACAACATTTCAAAGTTTGGAAAAAGTTTTGCACTACAGGGTCCGCTTAGCAATCTCAAGCGCGCTTATGGAATTGGAATTTCAATAACCTAGCTTTAAGCGACCAAAATCAGTAGCGAACCAATTCTGAGCTCTGCTTAGTGGAGCCAGTCTGCTAAGTGAGCCATCTTTATTTTTCAGAAACAAATAGCATCCGCTTAGCGGCCTCACGTTCGCTTAGCGGACGTGCGATTATGCAGAAAAATAACAGCAAACATAGATCTGTGAAATCACACACCCACAACTCCAAATCACTTCCAAACATCAATAAATATCAAATACAACCAGTATTAATCATTATTGAACCATAACATTCATCAAAATCATGTTTAATCATGCAAATCCATAGAAATTAGCATAAAAGTTAGGGTTCATACATTTTCATGAAATTTCAAAGATTGAAGAGAATCCCACAAACACATACATTAACTAATCATAGATTCTACAAGAATTTTGATTTTAACCCTTACCTTTAGCTCTTAATTCACCCTCTTCAAGAATCTACTTCCTCTTTTTTTCTCTATGCCTCTTTTCTCTTCTCTTCTTTCTATCTTTCTATCTTTCCTAATTTAAGTTAAGTCATAAAATCCTCTTCTAACTCTCATTATCTCATTGGGCTTAAACCATCCACTATTCTCATTTCTAATTCAACTAAGCCCAATAGTTAATTCTAATATAATTCTATCACTTATTAATTAGCTAAATAACCTATTATCACACAATTAAATAATTATCACTCAAACTATAATTAAATAAAACACACAAACAATTATCAAATATCAAATAATCTTAATTAAATAAAATCTAATAAAAATAGGATGTTACAGATGGAGCTTTAATAAGTTGTCATATTTAACCGTTTAATAATGGAACATCAGTGGATGACTAATAATGTAAAGTGAATGGGTTTTGTCTAGCTCTACCTTAATTTTTAATGTTTAGGATGATCGATCTTTTTTTTTTTAAGGAAAACTCTTATTACACCTTCTAGGAATTTTATGCATCATGTGTGCTTCCGAAACTGTTCCTCTATTTTCAGAGGTGTATTCCCGGAGACACCTACTTTTTTACTTAGCGTGAAAATGTTCCGTAGATACAGAATAATCCAAATACTGAATGACACAAAATCAACATTGCAACGATAAAAACAACCTTCATAGATTAAAATCGGCAATACATTGATGATTTAAACAACAAATTAAATATTATATTTCAATAGCCCAGTGGACACTTGCACATCTCTAATATTTGCTCGACCGTTCTTTGCATCTTCGCTACGAACTCGAGCGAGATTTTCTCTTCAAAATCGTAATACGTTCGCAACATCGCCAAACCATCCTCTCGGTTCTTGAGCTCAAAGTTGTTGTAAACGATATTCCCTTCGTTGTCAATTGAAGGTGAACAATACTCGAGCTTCATAATATTTCGTTTGTCTCCATAAGGTAGGCGATAGTGGATTTCGTCAATGATAACGTCGAGCAAGGTGTAATCCTTGAGTTTGAACGTCCGCCCGGGTGTACTGCCATTGGAGTAGGAGACACTTGCGACATACCAACGGATGTTTACATCATATTGAGACATTTTTGTGTTTGTGTGAAAGACAACATAAGAAACCCCAAATTTATAATGTTTGACCTATGGTTAATTTTTGGAATTTTTGTTTGATGTTATGATACCATTTATGAAATTCATCACAAATTTCCAATTAATTAATCAATCATTTTTGGTCATTTTTAAATAATTTTAGGTTTATGAAAATTATGAAACATTTTCCTAAAAATCATATATAGTTTTTCTGATTTTACTATGGTCTTATGAGAAATTTATTTTGTGTTTGGATACCACTTAAGTATTTCATCAATAATTTCTTATTTTAGTACATTTTAAAATCCCTTTTATATGTTTTAAATAATAATTTTATTTCTTTTATGATTGGTTCTGACTTTGTGACTATTTTATGATACCTTGACTTAACTTCATTAAGATTATTGGACCTAGGATGTTGATAGGTTTGAAAGAACCAAATTCATAATATTAGATGAATGATATTAATGATAGTTTTAGTTTTATTCCCTCTCTTCTTCTCTCCTTTTGATTAGTGGTGTAAGTCTTGTTTGAATTCCATGTGTAGAGGTTTTGATTCTATCAATCCTCTGATGAATCATCAAGATGAAATCCCATAAAAATAAAAAGGAATTCATATGGATACTATGGGTCTAATATATTTCTTCCCCTTTCTTTTTCTTTGTCCCATATTGGAGAATGATCATTGTGGCCTAAACTTATGTTTACAAGCCCAAAGATGGTTGACTATTTGACAATTGGTTCAAAAGCTTTGAAAACTTGTTGTGTAGAGGCTTTGATTATATCAATATTTTTACAAGTTTTCACAAACTTTGACCTAAGTTCATTGGTCACCCATTATTGATCATTCAAGCTAACTACTAACTACTAATTTCTAACAATTGACAGTTAACAATTAACTTTACTTTATGCCTTTTATTATCTTGCCTTTGTTTTTTATGATTTATGCTTCACCATCTATCATTCATTACCATGTTTATGTTTATGCACGTTTTTCTTTTGTCCACTTGGACATATGTTTATGTTTATGCTCTTTTTCTTTCTGTACACTCAGACCGTATTTTAATTTTGTGCTTAAAACACTAATAATCAACTTGAATCATAAAATACTTCATGTGGATTTGGACTTTGGTTACCTTATCCAAAGCTTGGAGGATGGACCTATGGACATAGAACTAGGATCTTGACCCTATCACTTTTGAGTTTCATCTGAGTTTTTCATACTTTGATTATATTGTGTTTGTTTGTTTGGAAGTCCTTGGAGTTTACTCCAAGGCATTGGGTTGTTTCTCTTTGTGTATGTCGGGGGTTCTTTGAAAGTCCTTGATGGTTAATTCAAAGGAATTGTGATAAGGAATTCATTTGAACACAATTGTTACTCTTCTCAATTTTTGCTTCAAGTTCTCAAGGTGTATTACCGAGGCTTTGTGCAAGTTGTACATGAAGATATCAAGTTCATCTGGATCCTATAATTGGTATTGTGTTTGCATGGTTATGGTTTAAGTCCAGAGGATGATAAATCTACATTGATTCTTAATGTCAAGTGTTCGCTTCTTGTTTGGTTAGATTATTCTTATCCTTAGATTTTATTTTATGCTTTAGGATAGTCTCTTCATCTCATTCCCCCTTCCTAAAAATTCAAAATCTTATCCCTTTTTCCAAAACCTCCATATGTTTGTAAACTATTTTAAAAACCTTTCTCTAAAATTATCTTTTTCCCTTAGTGGTTTTTCTTCAAAAGTTTAGACATGATTAATTGTTGTGGTGAGATGTAAAACCCCAAAGTCTTGATATTGATTGATATAATGGAACCTTTTCCACTTGAAAGAGTTAGTAGCATACTTGTTGATTTTATCCAAGTTGGAGACCTTCTTACATTTATCATGCAAATGGTACATTTGTTTTCATGTTCAAAATGATTGGTTGAGTATTCTCTACTATGATGATAAAGTGTTTATCCAGTTTTAAAATCCTCTTCCCTTTAAGAGGAACTACATTTGCTCTGACTTCTCCATTTCACTTAGGAGGTATGTAGGCACAAGATGTAATGTCTTGGTGAGCATAGTTTTAAAAATTAAACAAAGCTCTTTCTTTTCCACATAATTCAATTATCTTTTTACAAAGATTTTCAAAAAGGTTTCTGTAGAGTACCACAGATATGAGGGGTGCTAACACCTTCCCCTTGTATAACCAACTCCCGTACTTAAAATCTCTACTTTTTGTGGTTTTTGATTTAACAACTTCTTTGGTTTATTTTGCTCTTTTTCCATTTCCTTGGGAAATAATAAAGCGTGGTGGCAAATTTCAATGAAATAATGATTCAATTAAATCCTATGGCTTTGATCTCAAATTTTCCCCGCTACAGATGTCTACCAAGATTTTCATGATACTGGTCATGTGTTTAGAGAACCCTCTATCAAAAAACCAGTCTTCTTTAATGGAGGCTTTGAGGGAAGTGAGAATTATGAGGGCATTCGCAACCTTTTTGGGAATCCACTTCTTCTTTGCTTTACCACTGGTTTGTTTTTTCTCGGTTGTGAAACCTTCCTGGGATAGCCATGCAATCTGACACAGAAAGCTTTTATATGAACAAATATTCCATAATAATGACATCTTTGATCCTTATTTCCTAAGAAATTCTTCTGATATCTTTACGGATGTTGGAGCCTTTGATCTGACATCTTCTATTTCCTACACCTGGAACAAACTTCACTTCTACCAATTTGTTCTTGTCCGTGTCCCAAACTTAATGTTGAATCTTGTCTAGCACGTTAGAGCTACTGTTAAGCATTCTAACAGACTTTGTCATATTGTCCAATTTTGAATTGAGCAATATAACTTCCGTTTTTAGTTCAGAGATGGTAGATAGTTGCTTCACCTTCTCATTCAGAAGTTGTGCAATAACCTTCAACTTGTTGATCAACTTTCACACTTCTGAGGCACAATCCCTTGTGTGTTGTAGAGATTTCTTCAAAAGTAAACTCTTCACCGTCTAATTCTTCATTATAAACTCCAGATAGGGCAGTGACATGCTTGGTAGTTTTAGTGTCGCTTTGAGACTTATCTTCTGACCATGATACATCCGGCCCTTTCTTCTACCTCTTGAGGTAAGTAGGACACTTATCCTTTATGCGTCCATACCCTTCACACACATGACACTGAACTCTTTTTCCTTGATAGGACTGCTCTTCAATATTGGACTTTTTATCAGTATCTTGATTTTTGCAGATGTCAAGAGATTTGTTCTTGACATTTAGTTTCGACTTCTCATCTATCTTTTTAAACACCTTATTGAATTTTCTACCAAGTAGCACAAGGTCTTTAGCTAGATCTTCACCTTTGTCTTTTGAACTTTTAGCATTGGACACAAAGGCTACACTCTTCTTCTTATCATACTTCTCACTTAGTCCCAACTCAAAGGTTTGAAAATATCCCATAAGATCATCAACCTTCATGGTGTTTATATCTTGGGCTTCCTCAATAGCAGTGACCTTCATGTCAAACCACTTAGGTAGAGATATGAGAATTTTCTTCACCAACTTGTCATCAGAGATCTTCTCTCCAAGTGAACTAGAGGAATTGGGAATTTCAATAATATTCATGTGAAAGTCATGAATAGTCCCATCTTATTTCATTCTTAAGTTCTAAAACTTAGTGGTAAGTAGTTGAAGTCTCGACATCTTTACCTTAGAGGTTCCTTCATGTGCAATCTTCAAGAATTCCCAAGCATCTTTGGCAATAGTATAACCACTTATTAGTCTGAAGATGTTCTTTTACACTCCATTAAATAGGTTATTCAATGCTTGGGAGTTTCCCATAGCGTATTTATCATCTTCTTCATCCCAATCAGCCAATAGATTTATTTTGCTAACCCAGTAGATGTATTTCTTATTCTTTCATAGAAAGTAGGTGCAAATAAAATAGGACAAGGGTCCAGAAAAGTGAAAAAGTCAAACAAAAGTTCAGCCCAAGGCATAAAGAGCACCAAGGAGGCTAATTTACGTGAGCCCAATCGATTGACACCTTGAGGCAATTAATTGGATAAGCTTAAGGCACATATTTTCTAATCAAATATGATCTAAGCGTAGACTCGAGGTCAATCAGATCCTCACATTGATGAAAAACGCTTAATATCTTAGAATTCTAGTCAATCAAGTGATCGGATCCCTAAGACGCTCGATTGGGACACAACTTTTGGATTTATTTTGATCTGATTTTAAATATGCACAATCTTCATTGATTGCTTGAAAGAACTACATGCTCAAAATTGTTAATATGCACACCATAAATAGGCATTAATTCCATACTCTATTGCATTGCATATTTTAACTTCTCTCTAGTTGTCTGTGTGAGATTATTCTTTCAAAATCATCATCATACCTCCTAGCAGGATGAGTTTTTCCTCTACTCCTCTCTTTGATGCTTTCACTTCTCAACAACAAAAAGAGAGATTCCTCCAAGATTTATCCAAATAACTGTCCTGAGAATTCACACATTAGATTCAAAAGCATTTAAAGAAATAAATTTTTCCACCATTCTCCGTGGCACCTTAAGAAAGGTGTATCCATCATTAGTCAAGATGTTCTTCTCAAATATTTACTTCACGGATGGAATAATTTACTCTGAAGTAAAAAGACACACATATGTATATATATATATATATATATATATATATATATATATATCTTTGTCATTAGAAGAGTTTGTAAACATCTTGAATCTTCCCCTTGAAGATGATGTCCTCGATCCATGAGATAAAGGATACAACTTCAACCACAAGATTGTTGCGTCCTCTTTATTGAAAAACCCATCATCCTCTATACTACTTGTCATACCCTAATTTTTGACCCCCTGAGATGTCATATCTTTTAGACTTTTCATCAAAGATAAAATAGATACTCAGAGCAGTCACTTGTTCATTTGATACCCAGTCTAGGGTTTTGAGCCCCATCAAGGACTAAAATCAGGGATTACATTTGGGAAACCCCAGAAAACCCCAGGGGATCACTCAAAGGTTTCAATCATCTTCATTTAGTTCATATGACAATATTCATAAGGCATTACACTTCAATTCAAGGTCTACAGTCATCAATTTCATTTGGTCGACAATTAGGGTTTTTGACCTAATTCACCAAGAAAGTTGACTTTTTAATTAGGACATGGATCCAAAACTCAAGACATGATTCAAGGACTTCTACTAACTCAATATAATCCATTTACATCACCCATTTGAGTAGAAGATCTTGATTCTACAGAAAAGTCCAAAATCTCACTTTATCAGAAAAAGTCAACTGTATAGGATCACCCTTGACTTTTAAGGTTTTTGGTCAAACCATGACTTTTAAAGATCAATATCATCAATATATGGTTATTAAAGTCATTTGACCAAAGAAATTCAAAGAGATTCACCAAGGAGCAAAAAGTCGGGAATTAGGGTTTTTGAGGGCATTGTGGGAACTCAAAATTTCACCTACACAACTCAAAAAACTTCCAACATGAAAGTTGTAGATCTTGCAAAATAAAACAACATCTTACATAGGAACTTTTTTCAAAAGATCAACCATTTAAGAGATTTAGGATTTTGAAGCTTTAGGTCATAAAAACTTAGAAATTTTTCTAAGTGTTTTTAACCTAGTTTTCATCCAACTTTGGGCTCATTTTTCACAATTTTCCCAAATGATTCTGAAGAAACCATAAACTAATGATTTGAAGTAGATGTTTAGGGCTTTCCAAATTGTGCTCAACCTTCTCCAAACTCATTTTGAGCTAGGAGTTATGCTTGTTCAAAGTTGGCCTCACGAAGTGAAATTATAGGTCATGCCCCATTTTGGAACTTTGAAATTTTGTGCACATGACCTCACTTATGGATGCTACACGACCCATAACACATCTGAAAACATGCCATGCATTCATTTTCACCATAGCATAAGAATTGAGGAAGATTCCCAAAACAAGAACATGTGATTATGTAATGATTACATTTGGGAATTTATGGCAAATTGATGAATCACCCAAGGAATCTTCTCACCAACCAATTAGAGCTCATTTCTGTCTCAGAATTATCCCCTAAGGTCAAGCAAAATCGAGGGCTAGGGGATTGATCAAATGGAATCAAAATTCTCATCATTGCATTTTGGATATTTTTGAAATTCCTTCATATCCAAGAAACCAAATCAACCTCATTAAGCAAGCTCAATCTCTCAATCAGTACTGAACCATTTGCCTATAAATAGAGGGCTCTTTCTCATTCAGAAAACACACCAAAGCAACCATATTCCTTGCTTTCTCTTTCTCTTCTCATGCTTATGGTTTTTCAAAGTTCTTTGGCAAGAAGAATCGTTTTCTTCAAACCAGAGCTTCTCTTTGGAAAGTAAGCATTCTAACATCTCAAGGGGGCTCATTTGAGGTGATCCAAGCACCTGGATCACTTCTGTAGATGGAAGAACACCATTGTTGCTCTCACTTTGGAGATGTTGCAGTTGGAGGTCCATAGAGCAATTCAGAAGGTTTCCAACAAAGCCAAGCATCCAGACGCGTTCCTTAGGTCATAGTGAAGCTGTTCAGATGGCTGCCGCTCATCTGTAACTCAAGATTCATCACCCTCCATGTCCACTTGAAGCTCAAATCGAAGGTGTCGGGTAGAGCAATTCAGAAGGATTGAAGTCACAATAAGCATTCAGTTAGCATCACTGAGTCCCAAGGAAGCTTTTAGGATCACTCATACAAGCCCAGGTGTTCTCTATCATCCTCACGACCTCCATTTTCAGAGGTAAGTTTCTCAACTCCACCTCTTTAATTCGTGTACCTTTTTGGTTAAAGCTCGATACCATTTCATTCAGCATCATCAGAGGATTAAAAACCCTCTATCATCAGTCATTTATACTTCAGTATGGTCATTTAATTTAAATTTCAAATTTTAGGGTTCTTCACGTATTTTAGATAATTCAGTAGATGTAGTTAATATAAATTCATGTTAGTTACATATTTGAAATCGTGAGAGAATTTAGAGCAAGTTTGGTCTTTACATCTTTGCAAATGGTTGAGAGTTGAGAGAGTTCAGAATTTCAAAAATCCAAAAGCTAGAGGTTGAAGATGACAATGGTGGTGGCACGCAAAATTCAAATCGAGGGCTAAAGTTTGTTTTATTTTGAATGGTATTTGTTTCATAAACGACTAAATCGTTATAGCCCAGTGGTAAAGAGTGTTTGTGTGTTGCGCGTGCCTAAGGTCCGGGGTTCGAATCCCCCTCGCCCCAGACCTTTTGATTTTATTTCTTTTTTTTACTTCTATGCACTTGAGTAATATATGAATTGCAATGGAACCATTCATGTGTCACCAAGCGCGCGTTGGCTCAGTGGTGTTGTTTTGGACTGGTAACATAAAGGGCGTGGGTTCAAACCTGGTTGGTGACAAAACCTTATTTTTTTATCACTTTTTCCATTTGATTTCTTCACAACTTTAAACAATTATTTAACCTATCAAATTAATTCATTTTGATTTCATTTTTTACACACTTGTCATTTAATATATCTATTTTGTGAATAATCAAAAAATCATAAAAATATTATTTATTTCATGTGTTTTTATTAGGTTTAAAATAGTATGTTTTAAGTGTTTTCTTAAATACTTTAAATATATATTTTTTATCTTGTTTTGACCAAACTACTTTGTGAATAATTTTATGATAAAATCCTAATCATATAGGTCTTAGTGAGGTTAGATTTTGTCTTTACCTTATTTAAGTTGACTTTTGTCAGTTTTCAAAACTTTTTCCAATCTCCGATTAGACGGATGATTAAAGTTTTCAAACAACCAAACCTTATATCATTTCAATCATTTTCCAACTGTTTTCATAAACAGTAAAACATTTTTTCATTGGGTCTCTAATAGAGTGTAAGACCCAGCACCTTTTTCTTTTTATAATTTGTTTTCAAAAACTGTATTTACAAAATCTCCTTTCTGTTTTCAAAATATTCCTCTGGTATTTGAAGGGCATTATTCCCGGTAAAACTCTTCAGATACCTATGTGACCTTTGTCCATCTTCACTTCTTCTGTTTTCAAAACCTTTTAACTATTTATAATAAATATACAACTGTTATCAATAAAACAACAAAAATTGCAGGTAAGGCTTTATACATACTTCTTCAAAGGCCTCCACTCCATCCAGGTTAGGCTTTACAAGCTTTCAATTTACAGTCTTTATTTAAATTACTGTCAAATATAGAACTGTTTATATATATTAGAACTACGTTTGAGTGTAAACCCTAGGACAGTTAAACTATATATATATATATATATATATATATATATTATAGGAATATGGCCTAGGATTGAGAATGTCTTCCCGGTGAAGGCTCTTTCCTAATTAGAGATCTGTAGTTCAAACCCCCAAGATGAATTATTCCCGGTGAAACATCTTGGCAAAAACCTTAGAACCCAAAATAGGGCACATCCACCTAAAGAGGAATTATTCCCGGTGAAACCTCTTACCCATTTGCTTAAAGCCAAAATAAGTTCAAAACCACATAGCTTTCTCTTGTGCTATAACAAGGACCCTCGATTAGCCTCCTCTTGGGCTTTGTACAAGGACCCACAGGCTTCTTAAAAGCATTCCCAGCTTCCTCTTGAGCTTGTATACAAGGACCCATCAGGTTTCTTATAAACATAGGAACGAGTCTTTAGTTACCTTTTAGCCTATCCTAGTGAGTTTCTTCCTTTCTTTAAACCAGACTTTAAACAAGCTAAGTTTGTCTCAATTTCACATTGAGCACACCTTTTGGAATGAGAGACATGGACAGTCTCTGTCACCCTTATCTTCATCAATCTTCCTTAGCAGAGTCTAGGATCCATGTTTGCTTATCCTCAGTCAGTGTCAGCCTCAATCTTGGGCTTTAAAACAAGAAGTCTCCACTAGATAATCTTTCTGCCATTCATTTTAACAAAAACCCCTGGAAAGGGTTAGCCTCCACACATCCATTCATTTTTAACAAAAAACCCCTGGAAAGGGTTAGCCTCCAAATTATTCCTTCATTTTAATAAAAACCCCTGGAAAGGGTTAGCCTCCAAACATCATTCTTTCATTTTAACAAAAACCCCTGGAAAGGGTCAGCCTACAATCACTCCTCCTTTTTAATAAAAACCCATGGAAAGGGTCAGCCTCCAAAATCACTCCTTCAAATCTAAAGATTTATTCCTTTAAGAGATAAATTCCCCAAAAGAGTCAAAACCCCTGGAAAGGGTCAGCCTCCAAAAAACATGATAAAAATTCACTCTTTTAACAGACAATTTCTCCAACTGAATCAAAATCCCTGGAAAGGGTTACCTTCCAAAAACATAAAAATAAATCAGTTTGTTAAATTCTCTAGCAGAATAAAACTCCCCCAGTGAGTCTTTCATTTTTTAGCCACAACCTTGGGCTTTGTACAAGGCAGATAAACCATATTTCCCTGTGTCAAAGATTCCTAATCTCAAGGATCTTTTCCCCATAGAGTCTTCCATACTCAGTTTCTTTAAGAGTCCGCCACAACCTTGGGCTTTGTACAAGGCAGAAAATAATATTTCCCTAGCTAGAGTAGCCACAACCTTGGGCTTCATACAAGGCACAAATTAATAATTTCCTCAGTTAAGAGTCAGCCACAACCTTGGGCTTTGTACAAGGCACACAAATAAAGTCATCCATACTCTTAAAAAACCCAGTTTCCTCAACAGTTAGCCACAACCTTGGGCTTTGTACAAGGCACACAAATAGAGTCTCCCTAAGTAGAGTCAGCCACAATTCTGGGCTTTGTACAGAACACCAAATAAAATTCATCAAATAAACACTCTCCAATTAGAGTCAGCCTCAATTCTGGGCTTTGTACAGAACACAAAAACTCCTTAGTTTGAATTCTCCCCAGTAGAGTTATCTTTCAATAAGTCAATAAATTAATCAAAAAACCTCAAGCTTGGGCCTCATGCAAGCCAGCTAAAAAATCAAATCTTTCAAACAATAGATAGACATAGCTCATCTTCATAGGTAGATATTTCTCTTATCTCACCAAAAACAAACAATCATTTCAAACAATCATCATTTCAAACAAATCATCATTTCTCCCATTTAGGACACTGAAAGGCATGCTTTGGCAACACACCCAGACTTGTATGGGCCTTTCCCTAATTTGGTTGAGAATCTTTCATTTTTTGGCACGATGACTGTCATACTTTATCAACTAAGTAGACTCCCCTCTTAATGAAACATCATTTTTTTAGCTTTTCTTTCACCTTTAAAATGTTTGTGGTGGAATAGTAGAAATACCTCTCTGTAAAGATGATTTCATGTCTCTTTATTGTAAACAGAGATTTAATTCAAAGCTTCAACCTTGAGCTTCAAGCAAGGCACCAAAAATAATTAGTTTCCCTAGTTAGTTCCCCGAACTACATTAAGCTCTAACTTCCATTAGGGATATGTAGGCATGAGGTTCACAAGGAATCTCAGCGAGCTAATAAAATACCAAAAATAGTCAGTTTGTTTGTTTGTCTGTCTGTCTTTTATAAATCAATTCAATTCTCTCTCCTAACACAAAGGAGAAACTTTCCCAATCATTAGCAATAAACACAATCACAATGACACAGAGAAGGTTCCCGTAGAGTACTACGGATATGTAGGGTGCTTAAACTCTTCCCTATGTATAACCGACCCCCCGAACTCCAGAATTTCTAGTCTAGGTGAAATCCCCACACTTAGCAAACTCCTAGAGTTTAGTTGAGATATTTTTTCCCCTTTCCTACTTGTAGGACAAATAAGAAAGTTCGTGTGATATCGTAGGAAGAACTGAAACAAAATTCATCCCATCCCGGGCGCATTCTCCTTCCAAATTTCGCGTGAAGGGTCTAGCGTGCCGTCCTCCCAAGTGAAACGGGGAGGTAAAAAAAACGACACCACACTACTAAATCCTTCTGTTGCACCCCAACTTTTGACCAATGAGATCCCACCATAGCCTAAATATTAGGATCATCATTGTCATCATTATCATCCTGCATTTAAATTTATTAACCCAAAAATACAAAAATTTTGTTGTTTGATGCTTGTGACCCAAGACAGGAGAATAATCAGAGAGAGGTTGAGCAAATTAGGGTTTTGAGGCCCACAAAGGAGTTCATCATTCTTCCATGATTCAAAGGGTTCTCCAATAAATATCAAGGCCCAAAGATGGTTCAATGCAAGATCAATCACCTTCAAATTCATCAGAAGCTCAAATTAGGGTTTTTGACCTAATTTCTATGGAGGATTGACTTTTAATCAGGAGATGGTTCCAATATTAAAAATACGATTCAAGGGCATTCAAATCAACATTATAGTCCATCCATATAATTCATTTGAAAAGGATAGCTTGATTCATTGGAAAATCACAAAACTGGAGTTCATCTAGAAAAAGTCAATTGTGCAAGTCAACCTTTGACTTTTTGAGAAAAATAGTCATTTGTGGACTTTTAAGGATCCAAATCATCATCATATGGATATTGAAGACATTTGATCAAATAAAATTCATAGAATTCGTCAAGAATCAAAAATTCAAATTAAGGTTTTTAAGTGTATTTTTACTTAATTCATGAATCTCCAAATTTTGCTTACACACTCAAAAATCTCCCAACATGAAAGTTGTAGATCTTTGCAAAACAAACAACTTATCACATTGGAACTTTTTTCAAAAAGTGATTATTTTGAGAGATATGGAATTAAGAAGATAACTTTCAAAAGACTTGGAGAAATTTTCAAGTGTTTAACTTGGATTTTTTTCATAACTTTATGGCCATTTTTCTCAATGATCCAAAAAGAGTTTGAGGAAACATTTAACTACTAATTTGAAGTATGTAGAAAGGGCTATCCAAAGAGCTAAGTAGCATTAAAATACATGGCTCCATTTATATGATATCATTTTGTCAGTATGGCACCATGAACACTTGAAAATGAAGAAAAATATGAAGAAAATGAAGAAGTTATGAACCAAACTTTTTCAAATTTGAAAGATTCCTTTCTTGCAGCCCATATAACTTGTTCAAAGCATCATAATCAGAAGATTACATTTGCTTTTGAGTTATAATCCAAGTGTTTAAGCCATTATCCAATTGATCATTCCATTAATGGCACAAAGTTAACACTTCCATTCTAGTAAAGTTAGCTTTATGCACAAAGTCCACTCCTTGAGCCACTACAATGTCTCTTCTGCCTCAAAAGCAAGTTAAAACCCACAAGCAAGCCTCTAAGATCAAATCAAAACTTTGCAAGCATGCTTAAAACTTTGTACCTCACCATTGAAACCATAACTTTCCCATTTCTTCACAAACATGCAAGATGGTACAAGATCGCATGTGAGCTTCAAACTTCTGAGTTTTTCCCTCCCACAAACCCTGATTCTTGCCTATAAATAGAGGGAATTGCTTATTTCATCAATTACACCAGAATTCTCCAAGTCATACCTCACTTGAAATTCTCCATTTTTCCATCTTTGCACTTTTATAGTGATTATGAGTTCCAAAGATTTTGGGTGTCAACCAATGGTTTAGACAACTTCTAAACATCAATTAGAAGGTGTTTGTACCTTCCTTAGCCTCTCAAACACTTCCAAACCAAAAAACACCATTTTCACTCTATTTTCAAAGCTTTTAAGCTCATCACAAGCTAAAACTCAAATCAAACACTTAGCCACTCAAATAACCTTTCACATAGCTTCTATATCACATATTGGAACTATTCATAACATCCAAACACCTACCAAAGGCCTTGAACCAGAAATTACCATTTCAAAACTCCATTAAAGAACCTTTAGAACCAAAGTTGTCATTTTACATTTGGCTCGTGCGTTTTCAAATATTTTGTGATAGATAGCTTCTATATCACATATAGAAGCTATCCAAACATCTGTTTTGGATCTGTAACAACATTTTCTTGGAGATCCAGCCATAACTTTTTTCACTTGTATGTGAAATCGAATTTTAAGTTGCATGTACTTGTAGAATATTGTGAGTGTTTCAAAAGCTTCCTTGAAGGTCCCTGAAGGTGTCCAGGTGGTCACAAAACTTCCAGAATCACTCTAAGCAAGAGATCAAACTCCATTTTCAGAGGTATATTTTCTGAACTCGAGCTTAGTGGTTAGGGCATCAATTGTTGCATTTCTTGTTACTATTCTGTTTATAATTATGTAGGGAACAAAAGCCCTAAACTCTTAGGGCATGATTGTGTGTTTTAATCATTTAATTCGAATTTGGATCTTTACGGTTCATACTATTTTTCTAGAAATTCGTGTTCTTCTTTGATTATTAATGTTAGTTAATGATGTGGTTAAATTCGTGATTAAATTATGAGCATATTAGAGTCTTAGTTTGTCAAATTTGATCAAGTTTTGAGAAAGTTTGAAATCCACCATTGTTGTTCTTAATGTTGCTTCACGAAGAAGATGAAGCTGGTTTGGTGGGAAATTTGAATTTTTGGGATTTGTTTTAAATATAATGTTATGGGAGCGCATTACTAACGACTACATCGTTATAGCCCAGTTGGTTGTGGGTTTGTGTGTTCTGCGTGCACAAAGTCTTGGGTTCGACTATATTCTTTTCCAATCTCTTTTACTTTTGTGTTAAGTATGTTAAAGCTTTTCACTTGTTTATGGTTTAGTATTGTTAAAGCTTAACCAAAACCCTTTTGTTTTGAAACCTTGGTATTGAGAATAGAATTATTCCTGGTGAAACTATTCTTGATCCATTGATTTTGTTTTTTAAAGCTTAACCTTTTAAACTTATTAGGTATTTTAAAGCCTAATATTTTTTTTAAACTTGTTAAGTATTTTAAAGCTTAACCCTCTTTTAAAAACTTGTGAGTATTTTAAAGCTCACACCCAAAAATATTTTGGCCACTCCCCCCCCCCCCCTTTTCCTTTTTTTAAAAAGAGGAACTACAGAAGCTCTGACTTCCCTATTTCACTTAAGGGTTATGTAGGCCTAAGATGCGATATCTTATCAAGCTCACTTTCAAAACATTCTCTTCCCATCCTCACCCTCTATTTCAAACAAGTTTTTCACATATGTTTTTAACAAAATGGGTATTCACAAACAAAAGATAATAACACAAAACAAAGAGGTTCCCATGGAGTACCATGGATATGAGGGGTGCTTAAAACCTTCCCTTGTATAACAAACCCTCCGTAGCCAGAACTCTGATAAGTTTATTAGTTTTGATTTTAAAAACTTCTATGGGTTTTATTCGCTCTTTCACCCATTCCTCTTTTGAAACAATAAAGCGCGGTGGAGACTCTATTAAAATGAGCTAAGTATTCCCATGACTCTAGTCTCACCAATTTCACCGCTACAGAAAAGTGGCGACTCGACTGGGGATGTTGATCAAACTATTGATACATCTTTGGAAGGGTTGACCCAATCTTTATTTCTGTTATTATCTTTTGTTATTTCCTTTTTGTTTTATACTTAACCTTTTATTTTTGTATTTTATTTTCCTATGTGTATACTTGTTATTTTATTGGGTTGTATTGGGAAAGGGAGTCATGCCCCTTGTGGTGAGGCAAATCCTAACTCGGATTTAGAGTGTACTCTTATTATAGGAGATTGGTATAGTCATTTTGATCTCGAGGGAGTAGTCCCAAAGAAGTCAAATTGAGATCCATCTCTCAGTGGAGGCCTCTTTGGAAGTAACTTTGTTAACCATGTAGTTTGAAATACATCGTTGCATTTAACTAGGTTGTAGAAGCTGGGGACCTAGAAACCATTAACCAATCTTGGCCATTAAGATGTAGTGTGGAAACTATGGTTGATTCATTTTCAGAATAGTTGTTACACGAGGCTACGCTCAGATGAGGTTCTCTTAGATTTTGTTCAAATGAGTATATTGATACAGAGTTTACAATCTCCAAGTTGGGCTGCTTGAGTCTGGGAAACAATAGAACCTTGATCTACATGTACAAAATAACCATAGTACACACCTTTGGGATGGGTAGACCTTTGGCTCCATGCTCGTGACTTTGAACCCTCAAGCCCATGTTTTTGCTATGTTTTCATTCATTCATCCATGCATCTAAAAACATAATATCTTTCAAGGAATTAAAAGAAACCTTTTTTTTTGTAAACATAATAGGAATGGAACCTGAAAGAAGAAAAACCAAGAAATATACTTTCAAGAGTTTATAGGTGGAAGAATTAAGAAAGTTAGGATCTTTAATTGTTCATCAAGACAAGTTTTGTAGCAAGTATGGAAGATTGTTATATCTCCTCAGAACCAAGATGGATGAAGGAATCCTCTCCACTTTGATCCAATTCTATGACCCATTGTGTCATTGCTTCACCTTCCCTGATTATTAACTATTGCCTACCTTGGAAGAATATTCAAGTATTATTGGGTTGCAAATTATTGGAAGAATGATAACACGTAATTATATCGTATATTAGGCTCGATTATAACATAAATTGTTTCTTTATTTTATTATAATTATATTTTATCACGGTATTATGCTAGTATTTTCATTGTTTCAGGTTTTATGTTCGTTTTGAGGACTATTTGTCAAAAGGAGAAGAAATGGAGCAAAAATCATTCATATTTATATAAGAGAGGTGCTGAAGTCAAAAGAGGGTGCAAAGAAGACCCAAATGCCTAAAGATGGAAGCCCAGCCGACGAAGGAGCCGGAAACAACCACTTCAGCACGTGGAGACGCCCGTCTCCAATGCTCCTTGCCACGTCATGAAGAGGAGACGCCCTTCTCCAACCCTCCCTAAAAAAGCTCCACTTGAGACGCACGTCTCAAGTCTGTTTGCCTAGTCCTCCTGAAGAAGTGGAGACGTGCGTCTCCCAAGTCTGCATCAGAAGGTGCTATATTCACACAACGAAACTGCCTACGCTCAGCTATAAAAGGAGACTGATACTTTAGTTTCCAGGGTCCGAGTTTATCAGCAAGGATCAATATTTTGGTTTTTCTGTTTTTCGTATCTTCATTTAATTTCAACAATTTAATTTTTGCTTTCGTTTTCAGTTCTTGTTCATCTTTTCTCCCAACAATTTTTACACCGGAAATTGTTGTGAACCTTTAACAGATCTAACCTTACGTTGGATTTAGTTTTTATTTCCTTGTTTTAATTCCTGCCGAATATTTTCTGAAGAACGATCCAGCCAACCTGTGGTGGAAGTTCAAGTACTCGAAGATTTCAAGCTTTAATTAATTCAGATTTATATTATTCAGGTTTCTATTTACCGCTTTAATCATTATTATTATTGCATGATATATTATATTGAAGGATAGAAAAACACTTAGAAAGGGGGGGGGGGGTTGAATAAGTGTATCTTTAAAACTTGTAAGATAAAAACACTTTGCACAAAGATTTTTATCTTGGTTCGTTATTAACTAAACTACTCCAGTCCACCCCCTTGGAGTGATTTACCTCACCTGAGGATTTAATCCACTAATCACACAAGATTACAATGGTTTTCCACTTAGATAACTTCTAAGTCTTCTAGAGTATACTGATCACAACCTGATCACTCTAGGAACAAACTGCTTAGATACCCTCTAAGACTTTTTAGAGTATTCTGATCACAACCTGATCTCTCTAGCTCTTACAACTTAATGTAAACAAATTCTTATAAGAGTTACAGTGCTTCTTAGAAAGCTATTATCACAACTGTGATTTTCTCTTAAGTTTAAGCTTAATCTCACTAATATATTACAACAGCAATGTAGTGAGGTTGAAGATGAAGTTTGAGAGCTTTTTGAATTTGACAGCGTTTCTGTATATTTGCACGGAATGTTCTCTTTAGATTCTCATGAAAACTTCAATTTATAGGCGTTCGAGAAGATGACTGTTGGGAGAATTTAATGCTTTGCGTGATCCGTACAACATTGCATTTAATGTTTCACTCTTTTGTCAACTACCTCGAGCCTTGCTTTCGCTGTGTCTACTGACGTTGCCTTTAATAGCTTCTAACGTTCCTTTTGTCAGTCAGCGTAGCCTGCCATCTTGTACTTGCTTCTGATCTGATGTTTGTGTAAACAACGTTTGAATATCATCAGAGTCAAAAAGCTTGGTGCAGAGCATCTTCTTGTCTTCTGACCTTGAAGTGCTTCTTAGCGTGATACCATGAGAACTTCAGTGCTTCTGCATCTGATCTCAAGTTCTTCTGATGCTTCTGTCATACCCTAATTTTTGACCCCCCTGAGATGACATATCTTCAGGATTTTCATCAAGTCAAAGTAAGTACCCAGAGCAGTCTGACATTCAATCGAGGGTGTTCAAAGACAAGAAAACTCAGGCAAAGGATCAATCAATAGGAGGATTAGTCTCTAACACAATCATGAGACTCAAGAGCTTCATTATTTCACCTATGATTGATTAGACACCCAGTCATCTAAGTACAGAATTACTCAGATCAACAGACCAGGGTTTGGAGCCTTATCAAGGACTAAAATCAGGGAACACTTTTGGGAAACCCTAAAAAGCCCTAGGGGACCATTCAAAGACATCAATAATATTCAAATAACTCATATGACAAGATCCACTGGACATTACACCTCAATTCAAAGTCTACAGTCATCATTGTCCTCTGGTCGACAATTAGGGTTTTTGACCTAATTCCCTAAGATAGTTGGCTTTTAATCAAGGCATGGATCTAAAACTCAAGACATGATCCAAGAGTCTCTATTACCTCAATATAATCCCTTTACATCATTCATTTAAGGAGAAGATCTTGTTTCTACACAAAAGTCCAAAATCTCACCTTATTTGGAAAAAGTCAACTGTATGGGATCACCATTGACTTTTGAGATTTTTGGTCAAACCATGACTTTCAAGGATCAATATCATCAATATATGGATATTAAAGTCATTTGACCAAAGAAATTCAAATAAATTCATCAAGGAGTAAAAAGTTGGGAATTAGGGTTTTTTAAGGCATGGTGAGAACTCAAAATTTCACCTACACAACTCAAAAAACTTCCAACATGAAAGTTGTAGATCTTGCAAAATAAAACAACATCTTACAAAGGAACTTTTTTCAAAAGATCAATCATTTAAGAGTTTTGGAAATTTTGGAGTTTTAGGTCATAAACACTTAGAAATTTTTCTAAGTGTTTTAACCTAGTTTTCTTCCAACTTTGGCCTCATTTTTCACAAATTTGCCAAAGGATTCTGAAGAAACTCCAAACTAATGATTTGAAGTAGATGTTTAGGGCTTTCCAAATTGTGTTCAACCTTCTCCAAATTCATTTTGAGCTAAGAGTTATGCTTGTTCAAAGTTGGCCTCATGAAGTGAAATTATAGGTCATGTACAATTTGAAACTTTGCAATTTTGTGCATTTTGCTTCACTAAGTGATACTACACGACCTCTAATACATCTGAAACCATACCACACATCCAAATTCATCATTGCATAAGGATTAGAGAAGATTCCCAAAAACAAAGGCATGTGATTATGTAATGATTGCATTTTTGAATTTATGGCAAATGATGAATCATCAAGGAATCTTGTTCTAAGCCAATTAGAACTCTCCTCTGAATCAGAAATGTTCCCTTGGATCATACAAGATCAATGGTTGGGGAAGCTAGCCCGAAAATGCATCATTGCATTTAGGATCTTTTCAAATTTTCTTCTTGGCTAAGAAACCAAAACTCTCTCATTAAGCAAGCTCACTCTCTCAATCAGTACTGAACCATTTACCTATAAATAGGGGAGCATACTTCAGTAGAAAAACACACCAAAGCAACTCAATTCCTTGCTTTCTCTTTCTCTTCTCATGCTTATTGTTTTTCAAAGTTCTTTGGCAAGAAGAATCGTTTTCTTCAAACCAGAGCTCATCTTTGGAAAGTAAGCATTCTAACATCTCAAGGGAGGTCATTTGAGGTGATCCAAGCACCTGGATCACTTCTGTAAGTGGAGGAACACCATTGTTGCTCTCACTTTGGAGCAGTTGCAGTTGGAGGTCCATAGTGCAATTCAGAAGGTTTCCAATCAAGCTAAGCATCCAGGCATGTTCCATAGGAGGTAGTGAAGCTGTTCAGATGGCTGCAGCTCATCTGTAACTCAAGAATCATCACCCTCCATGTTCACTTGAAGCTCAAATCGAGGGAGGTCCATAGAACAATTCAGGAGGATTGAGGTTACAACAAGCATTCAGTTAGCATCACTGAACCACAAGGAAGCTTTTGGGATCATTCATACAAGCCCAGGTGCTCTCCATCATCCTCACGACCTCCATTTTCAGAGGTAAGTTTCTGAACTCTACCTCTTTAATTTAAGCACTCTTTGTGATAAAGCTCGATTCTATCTTGTTAAGCATCATCAGAGGATTGAAAACCCTCTATCATCATTCATTTATCTTTCAGTATAGTCATTTAATTTGATTTTCAAAATTTAGGGTTCTTCACGATTTCTGGTAAATTAGTTAAATATAGTTGATATAAATTTATGTTAGTTACATATTTAGAATCGTGAGTGAATTTAGAATAAGTTTCATCTTTACATCTTTGCAAATGGTTGAGAAATGAGCAAGTTCATAAATTCAAAATCTGAGAACTTGAGGTTGAAGATGACAATGGTGGTGGCGCGCAAATTTCAAATTCAGGGTTGAGTTTATTTTATTTTGAATGATACCTGTTTCATAAACGACTAAAACGTTATAGCCCAGTGGTAAAGAGTGTTTGTGTGTTGCGCGTGCCCAAGGTCTGGGGTTCGAATCCCCCTCGCCCCAGACCTTTTGATTTTATTTTCTTTTTGCTTCTATACACTTGAATAACATATGAGTTGCAAAGGAGTCAGTTTACTATCACCATGCGCGCGCTGGCCCAGTGGTTTGGTTTTGGGTGTGTGACTTGGAGGGCGTGATTTCAATCCCTCTAGGTGACAAAACCTTATTTTTTTATCACTTTTCCCATTTGATTTCTTCACAACTTTACACAATTAATTAACCTATCAAATTAAATCATTTTCACTTCATTTTTCACACACTTGTTATTTAATATATCTATTTTATGAATAATCAAAAAAATCATAAAAATATTATTTATTTCATATATTTTTATTAGGTTTAAAATAGTATGTTTTAAGTGTTTTCTTAAATACTTTAAATGCTTATATTCATTTTGTTTTAACCTAATTATTTTTGTGAATAAAGTTTATGATAAAACCTTAATTATTTAGGTCTTAATTAGGCATAGATCCTTTTTTCTTTACCTTAATTAAGTTGACTTTCTGTCAATTTTCAAAACTGTTTTCAATCTCCGAATAAATCGAATAATTAAGGTTTTCAAACAACAAAACCTTATATTATTTCAAATCATTTTCAAAACTAATTTTACACCAGTACTATAAAGTACTGGGCCTCTAATAGAGTGTAAGTCCCAAACACCTTCTCTTCTTAGCTTGTTTTCAAAACTGTATTTTCAAAATCTTCTTTCTGTTTTCAAAACATTCTTCTGGTATTTGAAGGGCATTATTCCCGGTGAAACTCTTTAGATACCTATGTGACCTTTGTCCATCTTCACTTCTTCTGTTTTCAAAAACCATTAACTGTTTATCATATATATATTCAACTGTTATCCATCAATTGCTGGTAAAGCTCTGTATATACTTCTTCAAAGGCCTCCACTCCATCCAGGTTAGGCTTTACAAGCTTTCAATTTACAGTCTTTATTTAAATTACTGTCAAATATAAATTGTGCATATATATTAGTTTAGAACTACGTTTGAGTATAAACCTTAGGACAGTTAAACTATATATATATATATATATATATATATATATATATATATATATATATATATATATATATATATATATATATATATATTATAGGAATATGACCTAGGATTGAGAATGTCTTCCCGGTGAAGGCTCTTTCCTAATTAGAGATCTGTAGTTCAAACCCCCAAGATGAATTATTCCCGGTGAAACATCTTGGCAAAAACCTTAGAATCCAAAAATATAGGACACATCCACCCAAAGAGGAATTATTCCCGGTGAAACCTCTTACCCATTTGCTTAGAGCCAAAATAAGTTCAAAACTACATAGCTTTCTCTTGTGCTATAACAAGGACCCTCGATTAGCCTCCTCTTGGGCTTTGTACAAGGACCCACAGGCTTCTTAAAAGCATTTCCAGCTTCCTCTTGAGCTTGTATACAAGGACCCATCAGGTTTCTTATAAACATAGGAACAGGTTTTTAGTCACCTTTTAGCCTACCCTGGTGAGTTTTCTTCCAATTTAAACCAGACTTTTAACAAGCCAAGTTTGTCTCAATTTTGCATTGAGTACACCTTTTGGAATGAGAGACATGGACAGTCTCTGTCACCCTTATCTTCATCAATCTTCCTTAGCAGAGTCTAGGATCCATATTTGCTTATCCTCAGCATGAGTCAGCCTTCATCTTGGGCTTTAAACAAGAAGTCTCCACTAAATAATCTTTCTGCCATTCACCAAAAGAGTCACAACCCCTGGAAAGGGTTAGCCTCCAAATCAATCCATCATTTCAATAAAAACCCCTGGAAAGGGTTAGCCTCCAAAGTCAATTAATCAAAAAGAGTCACGACCCCTGGAAAGGGTCAGCCTCCAAAAAACATGATAAAGTCAGTCTTTTAATAGACAATTTCTCCAGCTGAGTCAAAACCCCTGGAAAGGGTTAGCCTCCAAAATCAGTCTTTCAAAAAATCAAAGATTCATTCTCTTAAGAGATAATCTCCCCAAATAGAGTCTCCCTAAGTAGAGTCAGCCTCAATTCTGGGCTTCGTACAGAACACCAAAAACTCCTTAGTTTAAATACTCCCCAGTAGAGTTATCATTTTAATAAGTCAATAAAATCAATCAAAAAGCCTCAAGCTTGGGCCTCATTCAAGCCAGCTAAAGTCAAATCTTTCATATAGTAAATAGACATAGCTTATCTCTATAGAGAGATATTTTTACTACTCTACCACATTCAAACAAACATTTCAATTTCAATTTCATTCAAAGTCTCCCATTTAGGACTCTGAAAGACATGCTCTGGCACATCCCCAGACTTGTACACTTTCCCTAATTTGGATGAGCATCTTTCTTTCATTTTAGAGGCACGATGGCTGTCATACTTGATCAACCAAGTAGACTCCCCTCTTAATGAAACATCATTTTTTTTAGCTTTTCTGTCACTTTTAAATGTTTGTGGTAGAATAGTACAAATACCTCTCTGTAAAGATGATTTCATGTCTCTTTACTGTAAACAGAGATTTAATTCCAAGCTTCAACCTTGAGCTTCAAGCAAGGCACCAAAAACAAGTAATTTCTCTAGTTAGTTCCCCGAACTACATTAATCTCTGACTTCCACTAGGGATATGTAGGCATGAGGTTCACAAGGAATCTCAGCGAGCTAATAAAATACCAAAAATAGTCAGTCTGTCTATCTGTCTGTCTTTCTTTAATCAATTCAATTCTCTCTCCTAACACAAAGGAGAAACTTTCCCAATCATTAGCAGCAAACACAATCACAATGACACAGAGAAGGTTCCTGTAGAGTACTACAGATATGTAGGGTGTTTAAACACTTCCCTATGTATAAACGACCCCCCGGACTCCAGAATTTCTAGTCTAGGTGAAATCCCCACACTTAGCAAACTCCTAGGGTTTAGTTGAGATCTTTTTTTCCCTTTCCTACTCGTAGGACCAATAAGAAAGTTCGTGTGATATCGTAGGAAGAACTGAAACAAAATTCACCCCACCACGGGCGCATTCTCCTTCCAAATTTCGCGTGAAGGGTTTAGCGTGCCGTCCTCCCAAGTGAAACGGGGAGGTAAAGAAAACGACACCACAGAAAAATGGCGACTCTGCTGGGGATATAAGTGTTAAAAACCTTGGTTTTTCATCCAAACCAATGGTTGACCTGTTGCTGGTCCAGCCCCAATGTGGAATTAGGGATGCCGAATTCCCCCTCAAACAAGAGAGGTCCTGCCTAACCTCTGTGTCATATCATGTGTTTGCTGCATTTATATTTGTTTATTTTGTTTATTCTGTATCGGGAAAGGGCTTGATTCCCCCTTGTGGTGAGAAATCCTATACCCGGATTTGAGTGCAACATAAGATAGGATGGAGGATGTCTTCCCAGTGAAGGCCCTCTAATCTTGGTTTCCAAGTCTACTCTTGGGATTTGCCTGGCTGGTTGTGATTAACTGCGCCACTGCATTCCGAGACTGATTTGTACCAGGAGGACCTAGAAACACATTAACCCAACTTAAAGCCTTTTTTTTTAGGACGTAGAGCGGTGATTACGAAAGTAATTGTTACGCAGATACTACACTCAGAGAAAACTCTCTTATAGATACCAATCAACGTATCTTTAAGGTTGAGCAAAAACTCTGAGACCCCTAGAACCCGTTCTACAGGTACAAAAATCCTTAACCTTAGTTTACCATTGGGGCGGGGATTGCGTTTGGACTTCATGACCACTATACCCTTCAACGCCATGTTTGTTTAAAACTCTTGTGTGTGCATTCATGCATTCATGCATCATTCATTAATAAACAACTAAAAACAAAAAGAGTCTTTTTCGAGTCGTTTTTCAAGGAAACTAAATAACCAACGTTTTGAACTTCATAGAAAGAGAGAAACGGAGAAAGGACTTAAGGATCTATATTATGGATTACGGAAGAAAGAGAGCTAGGAAATACACCTTCAAGATTCCCCAGGTCGAGGAACTGGGAAAGCTCGGAAAACTGGTGGTCAACCCCCAGGCTTTCAAGGAGAAGTATGGAAAACTTCTGCCTTTGCTCAATACCAACATTGTGGATGGGATCCTTCCCACCTTGGTACAGTTTTACGATCCAACGTATCACTGCTTCACCTTTCCAGATTATCAGCTCATGCCTACGTTAGAGGAGTACTCTCGTCTGATTGGAATACCCGTGTACGCGCAAGATCCGTACTCCGGTTTGGAAAAGAATCCTGACGACATTATCATTGCTGCAACTACTCCTTTGAACGTAGTCGACATCAGAACTCATATGGTGAGTAGAGGAGGAATTCAAGGATTGCCCTCCAAATTCCTGTTTGATCAAGCTCGGTACTTCGTCAGCATCCAAGATATGAGCGCTTTTGAGGAAATCTTGGCTTTGCTTATCTACGGATTGTTTTTGTTTCCTAACATTAACGATTTCGTCGACATCAACGCAATTATGATCTTCTTAATTGGAAATCCGGTTCCAACCTTGCTTGCGGATGCTTATCACTCTGTGCATTCAAGAAACCTACAGCAAGGAGGATTAATCACATGCTGCGTACCGTTGTTATACGAATGGTTCGTTTCGCACCTGCCAAAATCTAGCACTTTCTGGAATATGAGGGATGGCCTTTACTGGTCACAGAAAATCATGTCTCTCACTCATACAGACATTGATTGGTGTAGTCTTGACAACGACGAAACCAAGATCATCTTCAGTTGCGGAAGTTTTCCCAACATACCCCTTATTGGAACTAAGGGGGGAATCAGTTACAATCCAGCTTTAGCCCGTCGTCAATTCGGCTATCCCATGAAAAATATTCCAAGTAACATCCAATTGGAGGGTCTGTTCTTCAAGAACATCGACGATCATGGCAACATGCTGAAGAAGGAAATTGTCCAAGCCTGGCGTCTTGTTCACAGCAAAGGGAGAAGATTGTTAGGAAAACATCTTTGCATCTCCCTAGATCCTTACCTTCAATGGGTACGCGTCAGAGCATTCAAGCTCAGGATGCCATATCAACATCAAGAACCTATTCCCCTAAGGGAACCAATTTACCTTTTCTCCACCGACGTTGAAAAACTGCAAGCGGCATTAAACAAGGTATGCCAAGAAAGGAATGCTTGGAGGAACAAGTATCGAATTGTCAACATGGAAAATGTTGAGATTCAAAACATCCTAAGAAGGAAGGATGAGTTACTTGAAGTACTCGATCGACAAGTGACACAAACGTCACTTTCTCATCATATCCCTCCTGCTTCCTGGATCATCGATCAGCTCACATCAGAGAACGCTCAGCTCAAGAAACAGAAGAAGATGTTAGAACGTGAAGTCGGCTCATCATCAAAGTTTTAGAGTCCTTTCTCTCAGTTTCTCTGTATTTCCATTTTCAAAGTGTGTAAAAACGGCGTTTTCGCTTAATT